>NC_083566.1:5136032-5439062 GCF_019925205.1 Metopolophium dirhodum
CATTAATATGACGAAAATATTAAAAACGCGCTTGGAGGCCATTTTCGTGATGGTACATTGTCAACATTATTTTTTTATGTTTAAAATCACAGGCACCCACGGAGTACATAAACATAGAACAATTATTTACATAATCGGGAAATATCACGACCTCGGCTACGACAGGAACATATTTTATAATAGATTCTGTTTGTCCCAGTTGATGAACACGGCCACCGTCATGAAATCGACCCGTTCACGTCGGCAGGCAGAAATTTTGTTAAACATCTGGGAGGGAAGGGGCGTTGACGGTTAAATTTCAGTTTCACGTACCTATATATTATATACCGATGCTGATCGATATGTTCTCACCAATTATTACTTCATCGTTGACACGTCTACACTCTATATCAGGGGTCTCCAACCTACGGCCGAATCCAGCCCGTCAAGGTTTTTGCACCAGCCCGCCAAATTAATTAATATTTTGGAAATAATTTATCTAATGTTTTCATTGTTTTTAATGTTTTGAATTAATTAAATAGTAATAGTTCATACTATTTTTCCTTTTTATGTCATTAATAACAGCTTGTAATAGTCTTAAATACCAATATTTTAACACTAACACTTACCTATAATAGAAAAACACATTATAAAACAAAATTGTATTTAAATAAACATACATTTTTATAAATAAATCTTATCTATTCTTAAATTGCATAAACTTTCATATTCATCTAAAAATGTTGGACCGTGACGCCAAAGTGTATCTCAAATTTGGCCGCCGTCAAAAAAGGTTAGAGGCCCTCGCTCTATATTATAAAGAAGTACTTATTTAATGTGTTTTTTACAATTTAAAAAGTACCTATTGATGTTAATTAGTAGTATTTATGTGGACCTCTCGGGACTAATGGAAATCGCATGTCCATTGTCCATATTAAATTTGGTTTCACACTATAAGCTTGCACGTTTTGTGTATAATTGATTTTTGATATCAACCTACCAGAAGTAGGATTTTTAAGAAATGATTTGCCAAACTTATGACACATTGTTATATATTGTAAAACACTCAACTGTATACACCTGTTATACGAATATAATATGTTTAATAAGCACAGAATAGTCTCAAATACGAAATTTTGTTACGCATATTTTTGCGCACATTTTGTACATGCGTTTTTCGTACTCAAAGGATAATAATCAAGACATTATTAAATTATTTTACAACATCGTCTAAAATTATTCTTTGAAAAACAAACATCAATTTACTGGAGGAAATAATAATAATAATAATAATAAGAATAATATTTGTAATTAGAAGGATAACCGGCGACATGTGACATTTTTCGGAGGATGGGGCCGCAATATTATAGCTTACAAGTCATTCCAGTCCCTGCTCGCTGGAGTTGGTTAATTATTGTTTTTTTTTTATTTCCTCCCCCCCCCCCCCCATCCCATCCTGGAAGTCGCTGTCGTATCTCTAAGCCGACGATACACGCGGCCACCGTTGATCCCTTTTGATTTATACAATATTATTATGTCACACCGTGTTTGCGCTCGACCACGATCGCACATAAATTAGTCCGTTGATCTGCTATAATACATCCATCGCTTGGTAGCTATCCGCCATCCATCCCGTCCGTCTGTCCGTCTACTACACGGTAATAACTATGGTACGGATCCAGCAGCTGTTCAGAGCGCCCGATAAGTCTCTCCCGCCACCGCCGAGTGTTTTATAATTAATTTTACTATCACATGACGCCTGGAAACCGAAAATAATATATATACATATAAGTATCGCGAGTGCCACAATTAGATCGACCGCGGTTATTAATGAGCCTGGGAACATAAAATATAAAAATCGCTCCCCGGTCGGCGCAGCTCGGCGGGGTCGGCTGTTGCGGTGTCGTACCGGCGGCGGTCTTAATGTTGTCCGGTCTTATTTTTTTATAATATAATATCATATATTTTATTTTTCCAAACGGAAAGTGACGGAAAGATTCCGACGCCGCCGCACCATCGCCGTCATAATCCCCGCGGCTGAGCACTCGGCGAAACTGCTGGTGGCAACCTAACCGAATGACAAGATTTATGGACGGGGGAAAATGAGTATTTCATTATTAAACCATCTGGCATTTGGGTATTTTCTTCTTTTTTTTTTTTAAGTAAAATCCTCGGTATTATGGGCACCATTACATGAATAATTCCAGTTTATACACGCGATTGAATATTATATCAAATAGAAAACTCGCGGTCGTACGGTTGAAATAAATCGATTATATTAATACCAGCACGATATAATAATTATGAATTTGAAATGGACGAATAATAAGAATTTCAGACTTGACAAATCACGACCCCTCTGTCGTTTGCAATGCAAGTATGACGTTTGTACATAACATTACCTATATTATTATGCATTTTTTTTTCTTAGAAATAGTTACAACTAAATATTGAAAGATTTTTTAGAAATTAGTCCTTCGCTGCGTTAAACAGACAAAACTTTTATTAATATTATAACATACGAAAAGCAAGAGGCAAAAATCGTTGATGGACGTCTTCTTCGAGAACCGATAGCTAGAACAATAATCACTATTTTCGATGATTCACAATCCACCGTTGTCGGATGAATAATCGACATCACTTGAGTGTAATATACTATTAAGTAAAAATGATTACTCAAAAATTGTGTGTAACATATAAATGCACGTTAATGTGCGAGGCGAGAGAAAAGTTTGCGTAAATCTTTAGTTCCCCATACATCAAAACATCCGGCCATAACAATACGTTATACTCATTGACCCAAGTTTTCTAAATTTTTTTTTTTTTCTTATTCTAGAGCTAAATAATAATTTTTGCAATTAATTTGAGTAGTGAACATATTGTGTATAGTTTATGCATTACGATATTAAATATCTAGCATGGCTCAAAATTGTGTTATTTTAATTAATATGCGTTCTTCTGTTATAATTATATTATAAGATAGCGTAATCTACAGGTGCAGAAGTAAATGTATCAGGCTACATTTTGTCACGAAAAAAAGCGGGAATCGAAACTTTTTATTTTTTTATAAATGATTGCCATTGGTTGTAGATTATAATGGTAATAGTAGAAATTTTTCAATTTTTTATACATAATATATAAATATATCGGTTGCCATTGGTTCATCGGGGCGATCAGTACAAGTATGGTTTTTTGGCAGTTTTCGCACGTTGCCTACCAAGGTGGCTGATATGCACTTACTGCAGAGAGTTACACCCAAAGGGAGTGGAACAATCGCAATTGTTTTAAGAGTTGTCATTTTGTACGGGCAAACTTACACTACACGTAAGTACGCGGGATCGGCTAGAATTAAATCAAAATAAATAGGTAGGTACCAAATAATTATATATATCTTAGAACTTGAAAAAGTATTATAGGTACTACACGGAATTTTCTGGAAAAGTAAATTATTTTACAACTTACAAGTGTAAACATACAATGATCATAATCAGTAGTTCACTCTTTTTCTATTTGTTTATAATATAACGAATGGCGACATTCGTAAGGTCCCTGCAAGTACAATATGTCACTGTTTTGATTGGGATTTTCTCACCTAACATCATACATTAATTTTATTTATATAAAATTATGTTAACACCAAAAAGTTAATCTGTTAGTTAATAAAATATAGGTACTTAAAAATTAACAAAACCTTAATTATATTGTACATACAAATTCTCATAGCATATAAAACAAATTGTTTCATTATTATACAGCTATTAATTTTTATATTCATTAGATGTTTTATATATTATTCTAATTAATTTTAGAAAATATTTAAATACAAATTTAATAAAGTCATTACTCAAATGATATACGGAGTATTTTCATTTTGAAATTCACAAATTTCAATGTTCTGATGAGATAAAATTGTGTATATTGTTGTATTATAATATGAATGCCATTTTATAATGTGATAATTAGTATAAAACTTTATATAAAATATATCAATGTTTGTAACAAAAAATCTGTTTTATTGTATATTGTATTCATATCAAAATATTATATTTTCGCGATTAAAACGGCATCATTTTGTCAGTTTTAATTCATATAATGACATATTTTAATGACGTATTCAAAAACCATAGAAATATAGTACTCTCATTGAAATGAGCAAATCCTATAATTACGTGCTTAGGTATGTAATTTTTTTGGATATCGAATTGTTTGAAAATATTTGAATTGTTAGTTAACAGTAAGCATTTTCGTTTATTAAATAAATATCTGTAAAAAGTATAATATTTAACTTTCATTTGTAGAATGTTTTTTTTTATTTTTATTTTCAACTCGATTTTCCACGTCACTACGCATAAGTTGCGCATACATACCTGTTTTATTATATTTAGGTGTGTACGATATATGTATAATAAAAACGTAAAATGAAACTCGTTTCTCTCAGAAGTTAGTGCATATAGACATTCGTGCTCATATGTCATTGGACGATTATATTTGCTTAGCAAAAACTTTAAATTCATACATGTGACCGAATAAATAGAACTTAACAGGGCTTTGCACCGTTTACGGCGAACACTGGAGTAAATAAGATACATATATATTATACACTCGCACACCGTATGCAGTAAAGTACCACGACCGTGTGAGTACTTTTCGGTTTACAATTCAATATAATATAATATTTACTAAAATATTGGGGGCGTGTAGAGTTTATTTTGAGTGTTTTTTTCAAAAGACATGTTACATTTTTCATGCCAGGAAAAAAACTATAAATCGAAAATGATCGGCGATACGCTAGTTTCGTTGAAAAAAAAATGAAACTTAATTTACAAAGACGATACCGGAAATTATGCGGACCCAGTGTCATTGGGGAGGGGTTATTGATAGCATCATGCCAGAATGACATTAAGGGAGTATTTTATTACTTTTACTATCATTATTATTATTATTATTATTATTATTATTATTATTATTATACAACAGCATACACTTATCTGTCACGGTTTCGTCCAAAAATAAAACGAAAGGGAAGACGCGCGGAGTGGGCGACAAAATGGAATAGGACAATATCTGCTATCCAAGATTTTCACTCGATTAGATAGTGGACTACACTATACACTTTTCATTGTGAGTGAAAAAAAATACATATATAAGGTATTTTTGTTCAATTGGAAATTGGATCCGTTCTTGTGAAATGTCGACACATGTGCTGATCCAACACAACACGGTAACCCGTCTGGATTCCAATTCGATTTTTTTTTTTTTTTTACCGAAGGATTTTTTCTTACCCCTTCCAATGTGATGCAAAACCTTTTTTCTATTTTATTTTTATTTTTATTGGAGAATAATAAAACAAAAAACTACCGTGCTCGTTTCCATATATACACTTTTATCCAAATATTGTGTACGATTTTTTTTTTATAGGTAATTCTTATCGACTTATAAAAGGAAACGTAATACACTGCAGCTTTTATTTGTTTAAATCAAATGTTTTATTTCAATATGTATATGTCTGTTTAATCATATGTAGACACATTTTAATGTTAGGTAATAGTTTAGGGGCACACGATAGCTCGTTTTCCTATGGTTTTAAAAAGTATTTAGTGCGTGTGAAAAAAAAATTTGTGGAGTTAAAATGTAACGCGTTTCCTTATATATGTTAAATTATTATTGAATTCTTCTAACATTTCCTGAGTATTCAACAGTTTTTTCCACAAAAAATGTATATCGATATGATTTAATTTTCCAATGGTGTTGTGCATGAATACTAATAAATTGGATTATGTGTATATTATTATTACTATTGTTGGATACTCTACAAAAACAAGTCGTAACAATATAAAAATTATAATTACTATAATAAGTACTACAATTCGAGAGTTTTTAATTTGTCCAGATACAATAATGTGTAATTATATAAAATTATAATGTGCTGTATTTATTTGTATTTTGTATGATTTTTATTATTTGTAAAGGTACGTTTTA
Organism: Metopolophium dirhodum; assembly: GCF_019925205.1. Taxonomy (NCBI): domain Eukaryota; kingdom Metazoa; phylum Arthropoda; class Insecta; order Hemiptera; family Aphididae; genus Metopolophium; species Metopolophium dirhodum. The sequence goes on from NC_083566.1 coordinate 5,141,991, forward strand.
TATTTATACTCAAATATTATAGGGTCAATTTTAGCAACAACATTAAACTAGAACAAGTAATTTTTGTTTAATTTGTTTATATTTTCAATTTTATTAATTATTGTCTTTACTATTTTTTTAAAGTAAATCAAACTTAATGTAACACCTAGTACCCTATATTGCCTACTTATACCGGATGAAGTAAAGTTATCATATGCATACGACTGCTATTAGTGTATTATTGTATTATAATGTTTAGAATATATTATAACTTATTAGTATTCATCATGACTCGATTATTTACTTACTCAATTGAACCACCGTTATCCATTAAATGTGTTTTTAAATTGTTTATAAAACTTATTCTCAAAAATAATTATTGTCAAAAAAAAAATGTATGCGTTTTAATCGTAAGATCGTTAAATTATAATAAGATAATTAATTGCTATAATATTATGCTCCCGCACTCAGTTCAATATATTAATTAAATTTATTATTATTATTATTATTATTATTATTATTATTATTATTACTGTACCGAATGTATTTCATGGGTCTAATCACGAGGGCCAAATGTTATCCAGTTATAAAATATAAACGAGTTAGTCCTATAAATACTGCTTATATTTACTAAAAATCATTAGAACGAGTTTTGCTGCAGGGGAGGAAATGCGAATAAATAATAATAACAAATAATATGCGCTCCAACGCCATCGCATCTTTGTTTTATTCGCATACGGAAAAAAAATGTGTATAAGTAGTGTGTTTTAGTTCCTTCTGTATCCCCCGCAAATCCAGGGAATCCAGGTACCCCGCCTGTCCTATGATCGCGTACGTACGTACGTTACCACCGCAAATTAACTTGATTAATAATATTACGAATAGCTAACAATATTTTCTCATATTATATTTGTTTAAAATTATTATTCGAGCGATTTGTTATCAGTTTATATAAATTATCAAATCGAGTAAAGTAATCGATAATCGATATATTATATTCACTGACATCCATTTACTATAAAATATCTATAAATTAAACGAATATAAGAAATTAGTAGATAATATTTAATATGATTTAGATGAAATGACAGATGTATTGGCCACAAAACTGAGAAGCATTGGTGTTGGCAAAAACTCGATGGTTCGTATCTTGATGGAACGATGTCTTGAGTATACCATTAGTTACATTACTATTCATAAAGCTGGTACCTACGTTATTATTATTTGTTTATTATTAATTTGCAAAGTTTTAACAAATTATATTTTAAAATCGTACCTTTATAGGGGGTGCATGTTTAATCCTGGAGGTATCGTATCCATTACCACTTCTTTGTTTGGTTTTAGAGGATTCGACTCCCAGAGCAATTCTTACAAAAATATTCTTTGAAGAAACAGCAATTAATTTACTTGGATAATGGTTGGTACGATAGTTTGAAAACATCAGTGGATAAATCATTACTCAAAAAAGAGCCAAAGGAACTAGATGACTTAGCCGTTGTAGTGTTCTCATCTGATACCACGGGAAACCCAAAGGGTATGTTTGGCTGTAAATTGTGATTATTTAATATATTTAATACGAATCTTAGATAATTTCAGTATACAAATAGGTAATGTGTTCTCCAAGTTTTTTGCATTTTTTATTCATAGACAAAACTATTTGAGTTGGCTTACAATTTCAATGTAATTAATACGGAAATTACTTTGATAAAAACTAGAAAGTGTTACTATAGCTGATTTATAGATCATGTATGATATATTTAGAACACACTCGTAACATCATAATCAATTTAATGACACTCATTACTTAAAAAACTATAAACGTTTTTAAAAATAATTTTTTTACATAGTTTTAGGTCGTTACAAAACAATAATTTTCTAAAAAATTATATTTTCAATTTAATTATTTATCTTTTTTAATGACAAAATGCATTTTAGATTCCAAGCGGAGTGGTGAATGTATTGATTTTACAATGATGTGTGTGTTTTTTTATTTTTTATTTTTTTGTGTCTGTCATCACCTTTTGGGGCAGTAAAACTGCTTTGATTTTCTTCAACAGTATCTTTTCCGATAGGAAAGTGAATCTAGTTGGTATTATGATGATAACTATACCCCCCTCTTATTATTTTCCTATATTTAACTTTCCTGTTTTGACATTCCTCTTTTTAACCAGGGCAAAGACACTGTGTGTATTAGCTAAATCGGGTGATTATGGCCTTGAACACGATTTCCGGGGGGCGTGGTACGTTATCAATTAAATATATCATATCAGTATTATAAATTATTTGGAAAATGTCAAATAACAATATTATAATATTTAATGCATAGCAAAGTGTAGACAATACTGAAACTGACAATACCATACATAAAAAACTTTAAATTAATTAAAACTGCTGTCATCCGTGATTGTCAATGGATTGTTTCCGTTTTTATAATATCGTAACAATCAATATGGATACACGGTAGGGATACAGAAACCCGACCAGCTGATCGCGTGTCGCTCTAATATTGTTCTGTAACTTTCATAGATTTCATAGCCCCTCCTGGCTAACATAGACTTATTAAGGGCCAGTTGTACCGTAAGGTATTAAAGAAATTTAATAAATCTATATGGTTAGGACAGATGTCTTACAGCCTGAAATTCTATAGTATAATATACTATTTTAACTGAATGTCATTGGACGGTTAATAAGTGTATACCTTAACGAATACTATGATTTAACAGTTTTATTTACACGTATTTTCGTTTGGACAACAATGTAATCCAAACCGTTATTTAACAACGTTGTTTAACACCCTCGTGTCAAACAACAACAATAATAACAATAATTGACGATAGTGAAAACGGTATGATGGGTTTAATAGTAATGATTTCTTTTCATCCTTCCACACGATTAATGAGTATCCGTTTAATCTGACTATCGTAATAATATATGATATCCGTCGTGGCGTTATATATATTTATAAACCTTTTAAAAGGTTAAAACATTACCCATCATCGTATCCACTTAACATAAAAAAAAAAAATAATATAAAGACCTATAAAAGTCTACCTATCATAAGTATCTATAAAAGAGATATACTTATACATCTCGTAATAATATTTTCAAGAGTTTTAATCGCTGATACTCGTAAACAATATACCAATACATATTTATCACTTAGGTAAATATTATTTTTTTTCTCCAAGTATATATCAATATATCGATACATTCCACTGCTTTAACCAACTAAGTTATGGAGGAGCCTGTACACCGAAGACGAGTACAATAATATTATGACATGTATAATAGTGATATGATGTGTGTATAGGTAGATATTTTCATATAGGTATCATATAATATTGTATGACGTATGTATCACATTATTATACACCGTGTACGAAATAGTTCGTACATACATGCGTAGAATATGTTAAAAATGAATTTATTAATAATAGTCAAGTTAGTAGCTGACAGTATGACTCCTTTAAGTAAAATCAGCTCTCTATCATACATTATTTATCTAACCACACTACACAGTTATAGTATCGGATAATAAATATCAACTTTTCATAATACCTATACCATAATTATATATAATTAAGATATTAGAAAACTTAGACTATCATGTTAATATAAAAATATTAATGTAATTTTCCTAACGACATTTGATTGAATGTGTAATTATTAAGATGATAGAAAAATACTTGCACGTTATATTATTGTTATTGGTAATGGTTAGATAAACATCACAGTACATATTTAAATTGAAATACACATAATCGATTAGGATTTAATTGATTTAATTGTATGTGGCTTAAATTAGATTTGACTGTTTATCAGTGATTGATAGCGGTTCAGAAGTCATTAAAGGGTGATTAAAATTCGTATACAATATCAATGTATATTTATCACTTAGGTATATAAATTATTTTTTTTTTTTTTATAGTATATAATATATAACTATAGGTATGGATGATAAGGGGGGGGGGTATAGCCGAGCACGTATGCGATAGGTATTAATGAGAGGGGAGGGGATAAGGCCGGACACGATAGCATAGCTCGAACCATAGGCTGGACGGGGAGAGGAGGCGGTGGTTACGTACATACGCGATCATAGGACGGGCGGGTTACCTGGATTCCCTGGATTTGCGGGGGATACAGAAGGAACTAAAACATACTACTTGTATATTTATATCACTGGACAGGTGCTGTCAAACGCGGTGTGTTTCTACCTCCACTGTACTAGATAAGATAATGTATGTATATCATTATTTTATTTCCATTATTCCCATCACACTTTTCCCCCGTTATGATACGAGTGGAAAACCCATATCACTACCCACGTCCAGTTCAATTCCATTGTTAACGTTTTTCGTTTTATTATTTTCAAAAAAATGATGACAAAAACCCAAAAGCTTTTGCGTTGATGTTAAAAGAGAATAACACAAAGAATTTTTTTAGGTTTTTTTACTTAATTCAATTTTTCTTTTTTAAAGTAATAGTCATACTTTTAAAACGATTACATTTTTTAATTCAATGCATTGGAACATTTGGAACAACACGTGTATCATACTATGTTTTTTTATTTATAATATATTTCATGTAGTTACATCGTGCCACATCCTTAACAGCTGTAACAGGCTTACGACTTCAGTTATTATACAATAACTTTAATTCCATTTTAATAGTGTGTTAAAAATATTAAAGGTGAAAATATGGCGTTGAGATTTGAAATATCTTTGAAAGTTTGATTGTTAAAACTGATATAAATAATAATTAAATAAAGATACAATGCAGAAACTTGCGTAAAAATGTATAGTAATAATACATATTTGTATTGCCTACAAAATGTGAGTACGTAATAGTTTCACAGTTTTAATTTAATGTGTCAAGTTCGATAAGCGTTCAAATATCTATGTATATTATCGTATATGATCGTGGTAACTTTGACATAATACCTATTATTTAATATTTGTAGAACCTCTAAACATGGTTAGTGTAGGGTATACGGAGGGTACCTATACGCCATGTATACCTTCTGTTAGTTTTGTTATTTTCTTAATTTTCTAATGACAATAAATGAAATTAAAATCCAGAAATAAGAAATTTTTTATATCGTTATCGAGATTATTTTTCTAAAAGAGTTTTTGAAAGTTCATTTTAAAAATAAACTAAATTATTTTACAAAAAAAACAGGTTGGTAATAATACTTTTAATGACGAACCTGTGGGAGTCGGTAACCTAACCTATAGAACAAAGTTTGAAAGGAATAAAAAGAGGAAATTATGACACTTCAGATGTTACTAATTTTATATGATATTGAGAGCCAGGGAAAAACCGATATACTAACCTATTTACACTAAATTATAATTAATTTGAGTGGTTAGGGAACTGAATAACGTTATAAAATCATATACATTTAATAGACCAATTAATCTATATATCGAAATTGGCTTTGAACTGAAAAAAAAATATTTTAAGTAGTTTCTCCACAAATGAAATAGACATTTCTAGAAGACTAAACATTTTGTTCTTAATAATTCGGTTAATAATTCGAAAATAAACTTAAATATAAAAATAGAACATTAATTCAAATATCTTTAAATAGCATAAAACGAGCCAAAATACGCAATATTGGTTAAAATTCCCTTAAGGCTCAACAGTTCTACGATTTTTGAATTACAACCGTTAAAATTCAATTTAGTCGAAAAGTGGTTTTGCGTAAACATGTTTGAAACCACTAACTGGAGTACCTAAAACATTGAATCGTTTTTACTGATTCAAAGGGTGTTGATAAAACCTAAATACACACAATAGTCATCACCGGAGTGGAACTTAATCGTTTATCGACCTCTCAGAATCTAAATCTAATCGTAAAAATATTATTTATAGAATATCCACATAAACACTTTTTATTTTACTCAATGTACCAATAACTTTAGTACTACATTAAATTTATCTGTCAAAACATACCTATTTATTAAATAACGTATAGCATTATATACCGTTTTCACGTTACTTTACTTTAACGGGTAGGCGTCTTGGCAACGGCCGACTAAAATCGAACCCTTAGGATGACCGGATTGGAATCTATCAACCTTTCCTGTGGGTATTGAGGGTCTTAAATGTTTTACCCAGTTATTCCTATTCTATATTTCTACCGCCGAAGATATGATATTAATTTAAAACACAATAGAAGTGGGGTACACATTCAAGCACGTCACTCGGGACTGTTTACTTTCACCTAACCGGGTAATATTATTATTATTATTATCGTATTAACGTAAAATTGCCCTAGAATCTAGGGCCTAGATAATGTTATCGAACATTTAGAGTGTTTAATCAATATTCTAATATAGTCGTTGGAATTTCATCTTCGAAAATAACGCTTAATTATGAAATAATATTACGGTACTCAAATAATTATAAATTTGTGTACATTCCCCATTTACTAATTTGCTTACATTCCAATACCACACAACTGATCTCGGAACAAAAATACCAAAAGGGGGGACGAGGTGGCCGAGTGGTCTAACGCGACGGATTCGGCACAGCCGGTCCGAGTTCGATCCTCGACCACTGGGCGGCATTTTTCTCCGTGCAAGTCACGGTGTCCGGAGAACAAGTGCCGCCATCCCCCCACCCCGGGGCACGGCAGAAACCTACGGGTGCCCCATTAGAAATTCTGCCAAACACAACACACACGTGTACCAACCTACCCAATATAAAACTTACCAAACCTACCCAATATAAAAACCTACAGTGCCCTCCCCACACCCAATGGCCTATGTTGCCGCGGGTTACCCAATAAAAAAAAAAAAAAAAAAAAAAAAATACCAAAAATATTTTCAATAATTTGGTGAATTCCCCCTACGATATATGGACATATGAGTTGTAGGGAAATAACGCAACGTTTTTTATAATTTTCAGGTTTTGATATTAAATTATTGTAGACAATTATTATAAACATTTCATATTTAAGGTACCCAATACATTTTTTTTCTTGATCCGTTTGAAGTCTAAGGTCTAGCAAAAATAACGTTATTTCAAAAATATTGATGTTTGCTTTGATTTCTTACAGTTTTAGAAATAATATTCAAATACAAACCTAAGTATGACTCACCAATAATACATATACGCTTATGTAATACAAATACTTGTCAAATAATTACTCATTAAATTGCACAACACTTGTTAAAAATAGCATAGGTATAAATTATTTTAATACACTTATTATTCTCTTAGGTTTTCGAGAGATAATCAGAATAAATTGGTAAGAGGTCGATTGATATCAATATATATATATTGTGCAATTTGATTTACATCGCTTAGACCATTCGAAGGACAGAATAATAATAATAATATAGGGAAAATGCATTTTAAAAGGGGACGTTGATAAGGATATTAAACGCATTTCATTCAATCAAAATGCAAAGTATTATGTGTATCACCCCGCAAGTCCTGCGTACATTCAAAATAAGACATTTTAAAACCAACATCACGATCGTCGCGATGGACCGAATAAGCGAAATAATAATGTCCATGGCGAAAATGTGTGAAAATAACAATAACCATTATTATTTGATCGGAAGTTTTGTTCTGTAACGAGTGCAATGACTAATTGATGGACTATGAGACATTATTTCTATATTATTCATATCGGTATTTAGATTATTACTTTTTAGACGACTTCCGCGAATTAATTCAGTAGGTACTCGAAGTTTATCCCGGCCAATCGCAGCGCGTTTACATAATATTATATTGAATAAATAATATTTCGTACCACCACGCAGTTTAAGGACACGCCGGCCTATGGCTGCAAGTACCAAATATTCTTAATCCGTTTAGAGACCGACCGACCGAACGGCTGCGAGTTAATTATGTCGGACTCGTCGTCGTTTTAGACAGTTTTTATTGCAATTTCTTTACATCGAGAAACGCGCGACATCATAGTAATTAGTAATAATAATATATTGTTGTATACATTAATGGCGGAGAACGTTGATCGACCGCCACTGCTCTTGCCGCGGCCGTCGAGTAACCTAATTTATCATAATTGATGAATATTATTATGATTATGAACAACAGAAACGAGGGAAAAAAAACCCGGAGTTCATTCGTTTTACCCTTTTAAAATATTAAAATATTATGATAATATTATAACGTTCTTAGCTCACAAAAATCAAGAAAACCGTCGAAACGTAATATTATAATATTTATGCGATTGATTTAAAGACTACGTAATTTATGCTGAACCGTTATCGTCGTTTTAATATAACTCGATCGAAAATCTCGTATAATTTTTTTTTTGTATGTTGTAAAAATATACGTTTTATTATTTTAATATTCATTTGGGTAGCTACTTAAATAGTTATATATTGTGTACGTCGTTAAAAATATAAAGCGACACTGTTTCACGAGCATTGACTAATTACATGGTAACATTTTCCATTCCCATACCTACTGTAACTTACATCATGTTCTAGAGACTACACCAACAGTAGTTCTAGTACTTACTACGCTAAGTACTAGAACGTTCAATGTATTATATTATATATTATTATTTATATATTTCATCATTATTAATCTAAAACAATTTGACTATATTATAATACAAATTATTGGTTTAACGCCAACGTATTCTTTTTATAAAATAACTTCAAAGTTTGTGTTATTTTACTTTTTCTCGAAGTTAAAAAAATGTAAAATACTTTTAAACTTTTTAAAACTATTTACGTACCAATAGTACATATTTTTAGCTTTGAATACAAACATATTATCTTATTTTATTAGTTTATTCGAAACATTGATTAAGTTATTTTTAGAATGTTTCAAATTGTTGTTTAATATATTTTTATCGCTAAATATAATACTATTACATTACATTTAGTTTTATTATCTCACATAGTATTATCTATAATCTATATTCCGTCGTCTAATGATACAGAAAAGGCCGAATTCTGTTAAATGTTTTATGGTCTCTAGTTGCAGTACGTGATTTGCTGAGCAATAAAAGCGCTCAATGACTTTTGAATTCCCACGAAATATATCGATTGCACACTGTCCCGTTATTTGACACTCGAAATTCCCGAACGAACGAATAGTAAAGTATGGTAATATGTACAACAATCATTATAATACCATAATATGGTTTGTAGAAAATAATTTCATATTTTTTTTCTCGGGCAACGTGATACACGAAATATTATATTATTTTTTTTTAAATTAATTCAACGGTTTCGCTAATATTTGTTCAAAATAATGATGATTATAATATTCTTGTCAAAATGGGAAAAATAAAAATAACACAACTGCGCAATCTACATTATTATAATAATAATATATTGTTTTGAATGCATACATTTGTTGGCTAAAAGTAAAATATAACATTATTATACTAATCTCGATAGTCATTCTTCATAGTCGTATGATTATAATATTGTATGTTGTGCGTGTTATAATAATATATTATATAACACGTTCCTATTCCGTATTTAAATTATAATACATCAATGTCAGATATAAAGTTTTTTATCTATTATTTTCAGCGTTTTGTATTTCGATATAGTCTTCGCCATTAAAAAGAGATGGAAAAAAAACTCTAAACAAGTGTTGGTTGGGTGACGGTTAAGAGGGAGGAGGGTAGGTGATAAAGTAAGGGTTGATAATATATCTTGATTCGGGTAAACGAGACTACGATGTATATGTGTGTGGAGTTTATTTTATATAAAACAGATCACTATCGACCGTGCAATGCGTGCATGATATAAATGTCGGGTAAAGAAATGTCGTGGTTAATCATTTCTGTTTAACTGCGGCCTTTTACGAACTGCATATTGTGTGTCTTGTGTAAAAGTGGAAAATCGTGGTATGCAAATAATATTAATAATAAACGAAATAAAAACATTATTACATTTTTGTAGAGCTTTGTCTATCAGTACACAAAAAATATTAATAAAAATAGAAACTAATATGATAATATTATACATGTGACCCCATTTTTTCTTCCATAATGAATTCAGGGGATTTTTATTTGCAAAATTAAATTTTATCTGCACAGGACACTCATTAATTAGTATAAAAAATTTCAACATTTTAAAAGTACGTTCTTTAAGTATATCCTTGAAAACTCCTTGAATTAAATCTCGAATAACTCCATAATAGAAGAAAAGGGGGTGAGCATGATTGGCGAATAGCTCACAAATTTCTGCTTCGTTATTTTACCACGATAATTATTGTTATACAGCAAATTAAGACAGCTGATCTATGAAAACCGTTAACTTTAAAAAAGAGACTTTTGTCTCCACGTAGACCGTGCAGACCAAATGCGAAAAACTCATTATTTTGTGTCTTCAGACGAGATATTATGACACCCGCGCCTTTGGTTTGTTTTTATTATTATTATTATTATTATTATTATTATAAATCTCTACCTATACCTAAACACATTTGTGAGCTTGAGACATCACCGAGGCGAGAACGACGTGCTCTCGAGGCGAAGTGTTGTGGTAGTGAGGGGAAAGGCCTTGCAGGTAGTCGACGCTGCTGTCAGATATCACTGGGGACGGTGAGATTTGCATAAAAATATACATCCGGATATTATGTCATGCATCTTATAACGCGTGCTGTATGATAATAAAAATAAAAAAAACAACAATAATAATAGTTTCAACGTACAAAAATAATATGTTTTTAAAAAGTTAATAATCATCTATATTATAATACACGAGCATGAAGGTCGGTTTTCCAGCCGATACCGCCATCGAATTCACAAAGACTTCTCGAGTCTCGACACGGTCATTGGATATATTTAATAGTCCCAGATTTATTGTAACAAATATAAACAACTTACAGTAATATAATTATATTATCATAATAATACGGTAGGTAGGTACCTATATAATCGTATTTATTTGCTGCAGCTTATTGCGTCTCCTCGACGACGAGCTTTGTATCCTGTACCTATACAATAATAAGTGAGAGACGATGATACACGAAAAATACAAGTCTATATAGAATTTTTATGACAACTTGTTTGGGCTGTTTTTTACTCGGGTAACAATAATTTATACGATTATTTTCTTATCTTATATGTGTTTGTATATAATATTTTATTTTACAGCAGTCCGCCGCTACGCGTGTACCGAACTGGAAGACTGTGGAAGTATATATATTATTATGCGCATTATTATTATTACGATTTCATTTATTATTACTATTATTATTATTATTATTATTATTATTATTATTATTATTATTATTATTATTATTATTATTATTATTATCATCATTATGATATCACGAAAAGGGAGCGGTGCCACAGGGCGGGGAAATCAGGCTGCAGTAATCAAACGAAACGACGTTCATTACTGATTTTACCTCTACCAATACTTTCCTAATCGATATTTATTTGATTTCGATATTACGTGCGCATGACGTACGCGCTCAGCAGCACGATAATGAGAGCGTAATGCGTGAACGTTCATCTCGCGCGCAGTTTCCGAAAGAGGAGATTCCATAATGAACAAAATTACTAAAAATTAATAGGTTTTTTTTTTTCCATTAGTTTTTTTTTTTAACAATTCTGAGCGTAGCGATGAATATTATACTAGTCAAGCGATAATGTTTTTTTTTTTTTATTTATTATTATTATTTCATATGTCATTACCATTCGGTTAATAATGTATATATAGGTAATCCAATTAAATGTTCAACTTTGAGGGTGGTTTCGAGTAGAAAATTGAACAGCCAGTTGGTACTTGTGGGGAGGAGGGTCAAAAGTAAAATGTACTTTTCAAAATAATTGGAAAAAAATCACAACGAAATGGAAATATTTACGGTACCTACCTAGTTTTTGACAAAATCGATTGAGTATGTTATTTTGATGTAATTCAAAAATGAATAACAGTAAATAGACTTTATGTTTTCTCCAAATACTTATAATATTGGTAATTTCTAGAAATTATATAATTTAAATAATATTTTAGCTTTTTTTCAACTAATACTTAATATAAACCTATTCGAAATTTTTATTTCGTTTACAAATCATAATGATAATATTTATTGGTAGGTTAAGAAACTTGAAAATTTAAAACAATATTCAACGTTAGTTTTTTTCATAGCAGTTAAAAAATATTAGTGTATTAGCAATACATTGTAATATATAATTTTATAGTTAAAAATGCATACAATTTTTTTAATTAATACAATACATGTTAAGACAAATATCCATGCGGAGGTGTGTTAAAAAATGTCAATAACTTTATACAAGATCCCTCATAAGTTATTCTTACAGAAATTCAAATACATTTGATGTTACATATATTCACTATACATTAATATTTTTGTATAAGTGTTTGAAGTTAAAATTTGGAAATTTGCAATCAGTTGTAATTTAATACATTATTAAAATCATAGAGACTAGACACTTTTCACCGTAACGCATAATAGTCTTATTATTTTACTATACATAGTATAATTAATTATTTTCAAAATGTTCAAATTAATTTTAAGATATTTTTATACAGCTGTACCACTAAACGATTCACACCATCGTAAGGCCAGTATTGACCTAAAAGTTAATAACGAGATTATCTATATAATAATATAAGTAATATATTTTTCTTTATTAAATTAAATAAAACAAAATGGTTTGAATGCTATTTTAATATTATTTATTATAATATATTAATATGTGATGTTTTTTTTAGCAAAAATTAGTTTAACATACTGTATAACTATTAAAGAAAAATGCATTAATATTACTGGTATAAATAAATTATTAAATGTATTTTAAAATAGTCTGAAACACCGCTCCGACCAGATTAATTTTTCGCATACAGTGATTTATCATTCAAATCAAATTTAAGATTAATTACAGTGACCTTTTTTCTCTAACTCTTTTTCAACCACCGCATGAGGGGGGGGAGGCGCAACGTTGGCATTACTTTCTCTAAACCATTATAATGACCTACTCAATGACTATATACACTTGCAATTTACTATACAGCAGAGCGTTATTGATACCCCAGTTGTTTTTATTTAGTATTGTACGTTTGTATTTTGAGTTTATTAAAGGGGTTGCTTAAATTTTTCGAGAAAAAATATATCATTGCAACGAAATTATCGTAACACAGTTATTTCGATTTAATGTTAAACTAATAGTGAAACGAGATAAATGCTTTAATGATAACTTGGGTGTATTATGCAGTCAACGTTTATCGGCTATAATTAGATAATGTTTTGTTAGCTATTGTTATTTAATTTTTTTGTGACAATCAATATTATTACTATCACACGCGTAGGTACTAATATCGCTTACTACTATAATATAGTATACGATATTATTGTAATTGTTATCTATAATATGAAGTTTAAGAAATTTAATTTCTATTTCGATGTAAATGTATTTGAAGCCGGTCGATCCTCATCGGATCGTGTTGGATTCTATAATATTCGTATAACATGGATGTATCCAAACAGTAGTCGTAAAATAGTATTTATCGGGAATTCATCGTGATCTTCGAGAGGGATTAGGAATTCGCGTTTAATAAAACTTTACTTCTAGTATACAATACACTAACGACATCACGTATTGTACAACTCACGTGGTTTAAATTCTCCAGAGAATACAAAACCAAGCAATGCTATTTCCAATGGTTTTTAAAGTATTCGTGCAATTCATACCAATATGAAATATACAACTGGGTTACAATATTAACAACACGTATATTATTGACTAAAAAAGTTGTGCCATTTGCGGTATTAATAATTTAAATTTCACCAAAATTGTTCTTTTTTAATATTCTACATTGACACATGGGTTCTAGTATAATATTATAATACAGCGTGACTTAGTTTTCGTGAAATAGACAATATTTTGGAAAATGTAAGGACCATATTATTTTGTTCTTTTCATTTTATGCACAAATACAGATATTTATAGAAAAACTTAAGAAAGTCTAATATATAAAAAAATATTTAAAACTGTCCGAAATGTTACCCTGCACGTATCACAATAAATAAACCTTCATCTTGAATAGTGTACATCATATTTTGATGTAAAGTAGTATTTTAAAAAATACTGTTAAAAGACACTTAATTTAAACGCAATGTTTAGATATTCATATATGTATATTGTTGAGGTACCTATTTCTTTGCATTGCGAAGTAAATCACTAGAAATATTATAAAAATAAATATATATGTTATAACAGCTTCAGTGGTTTCTGCGTTTAACTAGGCACTTCAATAATTATAGTGCACCCTCGCGGATGTAACTGTCTTAAAAAAAAAAATGATAAATGTACATTCACGAAACGTTTTTATACCATACTCACATTTAAGGTAAAAATTAATTTATTATTTTTCTTTTAAATTTTCCTTTTGTGTAAAATAACTCGCTGACTTCTAAAATTGTCCATAATATGATAGTGTAGGTACCTCTATATAATTTAAAATTCTACTACATAAATACAGATAATACAATTAAGTTGAGTGTAAACTATAAAGGTTAATTCTTCGTTATTAATACTCTACATGAACATCATTTTATGACTTTTCTGAGTACTTAAATATAATTAAACGGGTTGATGCAGATTTTAAACATAATTATAGCCTAACCCTAAAATAAGTCCTAAGGTTTAGAAAAGGAGAAAACCCTCGAAATGCATGCTAGAAAAAAAAACTTATAAGCACGCTTGATTTATATATTAATGGAAAAAGTACTCTTCATTTGAAACAATGAAATCTTCGTTTCCATTGTAAAATAATTACAAAAGTTATTTGACAAAAAAAAACATTACCAATAAAATACATCATCTATTAAGTAAACCTTTGAGAAATATAAAATAAACATTAACATTTTGGAGTTACAACTTTCCCTATAAACTTTTATTGGTAAATAAAATTTGAGATTTTACCGATGTTTTACAAAAGTTTACTAATTATATTATGAATAGAAGGATTTATTCTCATAATAGAAGTTAAATTGAATATAACATTCATATTATTTCATTTGTTGAAGTTTTATTGATAAAATGTTTAACTGATTTCATATGAGTTTTCTAATGTACTTCATTATTGTTATACAATATAATGTAGTCCATTTGTTTTTAAATAATATTTTCTTTGAATTTTATCTTTTTTTCAGAATTACTTTTTTTTATAAATTTTAAACTTTTCATTAAAAGTATAAATTAATATACTAAATATATTTGATATTTCTTGTTAAATAGACTGTAAACGAGTTTTGATTTTTAAAAAAAAATAACAAACATAATCGTTGTAGAACAAATGGATCACTAGTTCCACATATTGTAATACAATAGAATAGATATTTTCAACACGGAAATAATTTGACAACGTTGCATACAATTTCATACGCAATAGTGTTTATTTTTTCTTCTTAAAGATATTTGCTACCCATCTTCAAACATACGCAATCGTGTCGTCTAAAAGGACAAACGTACGCAATCGTGTTCTACTCGAAATAATAATTAAAATAAACAATTATCGTGTTGAAAGTTGATAAATAATACAATTATTATATTATTTTTATGATAATTACTAACATAATTCACATAAAAATCAAAGGATTTATGGTTTAGTTTTTTGTATCTAGTAAGTCAGAATCATATTCAAACGATCAATAAGATAAATACAATAGTAAATACCTATAAGGTAGAAACTAGAAACTCAAAATAAACCATATTTTTGTAGAAAGTAAACACTCGGTTCTGGAGAACGAAAATAATATTATTCAGTTGTTCAAGCAAATCCAAATACTTGATAAACTCTAGCTAACTATAGCCTAAAATTTTTATACTATGACGTGTTTGAAGTATGAAATATTTCAAATGAAAATATTTCACCAAAGGTTAGGTATACATTTAGGTACCATAAAACTATGAAGGTAATTTATGACAATTGTATGTAAATATAGAACTTATTTAAAAATAAAACAAAATTTATTAAAATACTGAAATATTTCACACATTTGAAATATTTCATAAAATTTTCAAACACTATAAATAATAATATTAATTAATATTATTATTATGTCTTGCAAACGACTAATATTATTGTAAAATATGTAAATATTAGTACCAACTCTAAATCAATTATTCTGATTTCATATCTTATTTCTTAATCTCAAAATCTTAATAATATAATTAATATTTTAAGAAAATATATATGAATGATATGTATAATATATAATAAGTGCTAATGGGCTGTTCGAACCATAATCGTCCAATATCAATAACAAATAAATAGGTACAACTAATAAGTAATAATATAATATTGTCAACGGGTTATTAAATATTTATAAATTTAAAGATTAATTCAAGCGGAGACTTACCATTAATTTTGTTAACTATAATACGATAGGTCATATAAATTGAAAAACGTTTAATATTCAATCGCTATAGAAATCTTTATTAAAATCCCATGAACGTAATTTGTATTTTATAAATGTATTATTGTTAAGTCAAATTTTAAAAACTATTGAGAAATTATGATGAGTTGCAATTTCCATTATTAATTTATTGAACGTTAATAAAATGCAACCGTCGTATTTCGAAGCCTATTCAATCCTCCGGGGAGATTATTATGTCTTATAGTTTCGATTTTTCAAATGTGTATGATATTAAATTACGTGACAGCATTATTATATCTCACAAGTTATAAAAAAAATTGAAAATATTTTTATAACTTGACACTGAAAAATTGAATTTTTTATTACACAAAAAATATTTTTTACTGTTATTTTGGAAAGTAAATATAGTTTATAGTTAAATTGTAATTATTACATTATTATATTTAGCTAATAAAATATATCTCACCTATTAGTTTAGTTATCACTGAATTGATAATAGTATTCTAAATTTCTTAATTATATTTAGGTTACGTCATATAGGTAATTTTATATTGGAATAAGGTCAAAAATGTATTTATTCTTTTATAAGTAAAACGAAATAGGCTATTTTAATTCATAAATTTTGTTTAGTTTTATAAATTATAATATTATTTTTTAACAAAACTATCTAAACATAGACACAACTTTCGATATGAAATTTTGATATTTTACTTATCACATTGAAAAAAAATACGAAAAATATAATATGTATATGAATGGGTAGGCTTTTTTGTTCAAACCGCTATTCATTTTGGCTGCTTATTAAAAAATCGATATTGGACTTTACTCCTAGAGTTTTCTTGTATAACACGTCCTGTTCACCGAACGCAGAAGACTTTTTTTTTAAATAGTTGTCCAAGAATAGAGAACGAGACGATGCCACAGAGTAGCAGACACGTTTGTTGCTGTAGCGTCCATTGTTTGTTATTTCTAAGCTTAATGGATAGAATCACTGCGACGGTGTCAACTGACAATGATTTGTAACCGATTATGAGATAGTATACTGCAACATTTTCTAGAGTACTTATATTATACGACTGGCTTCGTGATATTGGTGTTGTTCTCTGCAATGTAAATATTTAAATAACAAGCGTAAACAACACGCGTATTTACTGAAATGTCATTGTTTAAAGATGACATGCAAATATGTTTGATGAAATAAACAAAATAATATAAAATATAACGTGATGCCAAGTTTTCAAATAAAAAAATAACTTGTGCTGCAGACATCAGACAACTTAGCGGAACGCAATATTTCACGTTTTCAAAATTTAATTTGTTTCTAATATCGTGCAGACATTTTATAATATTCTTTGAATCGTAATAATTATTATGTTTTAAACGTGCACACAAATTGGAAATTAAATATTATGATTAAATACAAATTATTTACACGAATTCAGGGGTTTTGGTTCTGGTGTGTTGACTTATATTTTGTCAAGCAGCCCAGAAACTACCGTATTATAGAAAAAAAAAAAAAAAAACGTTCATAATACCTACATTATTTTGTTTTTGTTAACAGAATAACAAAAAAATCATGTTACTTTCTCATTTACTATTTAATTTTTTATTACAATTCAATGGTTAAATGGTAATTCGAATACTATTATCAAACGACTTAATCTATAACTGAACATAACAATGTAATTGTATTGTGAAAACCCAACTATATTGCGGAGTAATTAAAATAGTCGTTTGGCTGTGGTTCTATTTGAAATTCACTAATTTACGGTAATTTGCTTTTAAGCAGTAGCAACGCGTGTTCACTTGAGTATACGGCGTGTTATCGTCGTGATAAAGAAAATGTTCCAATATTAGTAATTTGGTTAACAAATAACTACAGGCCGAAAATAATAATAATATTATAATTTATAACTTACACCAGCACGCTGGTGTACCGAAATTGCCTATACAACACGCCGGTCAATCGATATACATTTTACTCAAGTTATTTATATTTAAAAAAGATATGGATAAGAACAACAATAACCATTGCTGTAGTTTTCAAAATGGCAAATCCCAATAAACTTTATTTGGCGTGTTGTGCGCTTGTAAAACACGTATATTTTAGATGAATATTTTCTGTAGATATTAGTATATTAAAATATTAAATAAATTATATGTTGTATAATTTAAATTTTTCAAAGGTTTTGTATTAAGACGGTATGATAATCGAATGCACGTGATTGGAAACATTCAACAGACTGTGAAAGGTTTGTAACAACTTCCAATAATATTATATAATTAATTTTAAAACCTAAAGACTCTCGATCATACAATTATTAAATAATAAACTATTCAATTTTTAAAACATAAAAATATTCACAATATTTTTTGAACTATAAATTAAAATTAATATTATAATCTTTGTTTCAATTTTAAAAATGTAATTCTGAAATGTATATTTTATCACAATATTCAGAAATAGTACAATTCCATGTTGCCTGTTAAGTCATAAATTTCATTATAAATTCAAGTGATTTGACCATCAATAATTTAGCTGAATTAGTATTATTCAACAATTATAATATATGTACATAAAATAAATATTTTGAAATTTATTATCTATACTTAAATAATGACCTTAGTTCCATATATATATTCTTAAACGTTTTAAACATTTTTTACTATTGAAGTAAATAGCAAAAAGTATAATTCTAGGTGTATATAGATAAAACAACACTTTCTTTAATTGTTACGAACAAAAAAAACTTTAGAATTAATGATTCAATCACGAAAATAACACTTTAGTAGTTGTAGTTTTTTTAGTTTAAGTTTTCTATTTGAATACAGATTGTCGGTCATCCAAGGTTTATATTTTTGAAGAAAAACAAAGCTTTTAATAAAATAGTTTGTTTTATATCTCCAAAAACAATTATTTATGTATTTAAATCGAGTAATAATAATATTGAGTATTTTAATTTTTTTAATACAAATATAATATCATGTTAAGATACCAATAATGACATTTTATTTTATAAAAACTGCAGTTATTTTTTATTTTTATATTCATTATTTTGACTGAAATACTTAAAGAAAATTATTTAGCCACGTAGTAATGACCCACCATTTAATTATAATTCTTATTATTATGCATAGTACCTAACATGTAATGTGTACTATAATACCTGCACTGTATAATATATATTTATTGTATAAGGTACTTGTAATATCTAACTTAAAATATTTCAGTTTTTTTTTTTGAATATAACTACCTTTTCAGTATAATTATACTATTTAAATATGTTTTTTTCATATTTATGAGTTACTATAAGAACTAGAGACTTCCGGGATTATTGATATATTATTTTCAATTGCCAATAAAAACACGACTAAGTCATATTTAAAATAGCTTTTCACTGTACCATTATTATAGCCAATGGTAAAAAATGGTTTTCGTGTTTTACTCATTTTCATTTATATTATTAATAAAGTATGTTTAAGACAATAATTTTATAAGGTTAACAAATTATATTTATAACACGATAGTTTTTAATCTAATACGTAAATATTTTTTTTTTTCATTCTATGATGAATAATGTATCAATCATCTTAGAAAACTGGGGTGTAAATTATTATTGACATCATTAAAATTATATTTTATTTATAACCTAGTCGAGGGTTGCACTATTTCAACCTCGTCAAAATATAGTTATTACAGTATCACCCATAATGATTTGTATGAGTATTACTATACATTTGGTATTAATTTGTTTATTTTTAAAATATAACGTTTCGTTTTGTTATGAACCGATTTAGTTTGAAATGTTTCAAAATCCGATAAAAACAAAACTTATTTTTTTATGACAGTAATGAGAATAATATTCGTATCACAACATTCCGATATGGCTTCATAGACCTTATTTTTAATAGTAAAATGTTTGGCTTCAAACATTAGTCAGTAGGTATTTATCGTTGGATTACAAAGTTCAATAAAAGGAAAATTATAAAACTTTTAAAACTAAATTTTAGATTGCAACACTTGGTTAAGACATAAGCAAATTATTTGAAATTAAATGGTTCGTTGAATTTTAAATAATTTCCTTTGACTTATACTATATTATTCTACTTGCATGCACAACATTACTTACATAATAGATCGTTATTGAAATTGTTTTGAAATATTTTTGATATTCACCTGAAATCAAAAATATAAAAACGTTAGGTCATAAAATAATATTCAGTATATTGTATTGAGTGTTTAGAGAGATAAAAAATGAAATAAAAACCATCATGTCAGCCATTTCAATGTCAAACACTTGTCGCCTACCTATACTCACTGTTCAGAGCGCGGGGAACAATATGCACTATTATATAGTTGAATAACCATCCTAAACGGATAATGTTTTATCAATAATGTGGTGTTATTTCGTCAAAAACTTTGAGCCTCGAGTAATAATAATAATAATAATATCATAATATTGTTCAGCCATCTTTCTTTGCCTAGAGGACATTCAATGAATGCCGTTTTAATATTTACCATTTATAAAATTAGAATAATATAATATGTACCGGCGATTCATGTATATTTTTGTTATTCCATACTAAATAATACACCAAAAGTGTTTTACGGAAGAAAAGCACTTCGATAGAAAATCGATGTCCCCACCCGTTCTACAATCTGCAGCATCTAAAATTACAAACGCATCACATTTTGACCGCAACGGTTTTCCTATAAATAACATAATTTATACGTTACCCGTTTATAATATTATTCGTTACGGTCCAGTAATTTTACTTCAACGCACTAAGATAATGAATTGTATAAATAATTGTTATTGTTGTACAAGCCGGAGTGTATTATTTGCGTTGATTTCTTAAAAATGATGATTTATGATAAAATATAATGTTGGGAATTAATAAATTATAAACATTATCGTTTAACTACCAAGTTGTATGCTGCTAATAATCTTAACCTCTAACGTAACATAATCTAATTAATATTAAATTAAAATAAATTGGATATTGAGTGTAATACCTACTTAGAAGTAATTACTTTTACATTTTTCTTTTTCTTTAGACAAATACTTTCTGGGGAGATATAATTGAAGTTTATGATGTTAATGATTAAACGTTGTATAGATGATTGGAATCAAACAAACATTGTAATTAATAGTGGTAATTTTTCAAAATTCTTAGGTACGTCATACTGACTTGCAATAATAAGCTAATAACAATAATATAAAACATTATACCGTAATATTATTAATGACAGAATGCAATAACGCAATATTTTTAACAACAAATAGTTCTTTTCGACGCAGTGGTACTAAAAGAAATACTAACATATTCCTTATAGTAAAAATAGTAAAATAAATAAATTATAAAATATCCTTGGGATCGACACCGTTTCCGCTCAGAATCGGTTTTCGTTCACATTGATTAACCCTTGAATTTTAACAAATTTAGCATGATATTTATAGTAAAATTATCGATACCTACTAAAAATTGACAAGGTACACCGTCTTGAAAACAAATTTACAACAGAGCAACTTCCCTGTTTGTTTTAACTGTCAATAGCGTACGTTTATCTTTTGAATTTCTTATCAGAATTCCTTTTTATTTTTATAACTAAGATATTTTATATAAACTTCCGGTTTTTGGTTCATAATATTATATTCGTTAAGCTTGATATTAAAACCTTTGTTGTAAACTATATATATGCAAGTATCAACGTAAACAGTAGGCATTTCTTGTGTCCAGAGCAACGGCGTTGTATTGAAACATTTTTCATGATTTATTTTCTTTGTCAATAATAACAATTAGCTATAGTAGCGTAGGTACAGACGTTTCTGACATAATGCCATAAACTACCTACGCATACAGCAATAATTGTGGGGTAAAGTAATTTGATAACAACCACGATGGTGGTCTTTAATATCTGTTAAAAATAAGCTTTATTACTTTACTGTTAGCTTTTCGTTCGTCATTCCCGGGCCATTGAATTGTGGTAACCACGAGCTATTTTTATGTTATTTTTTCCTAGGTTTTAACTAGTGGCGTTCGTCGTAGTGTTATTCAAATAATATTATGTCTTTGCGACGTCCCGTTCAGCTGATTGGTCACGAAACCGTCGCCTCACTGACAACTCACTTTCAACAATTATTAACGAATTACAAAAGTGTTTCGCGGTACAGAGCATCCGTGCAATACTAGAGTCTTGAGTGGTCAGGCTACAGCTGCAGGGATATCACGTTTAATATTCGGTGTGAAATTTCATTAAAAACAGACCGTTCATTTAATCCGAATCTGCTGGACTGCAGTTAGACCCGTCCGTCGGCAGTCGGCGGATCTTCTATCTCGTAGCAGCGAATCGGGTGACGGCTCGGGGCGCATGGGCGTTGCTGTGGCACCGACGACAGTTTTAATACCAATTAAGGTGTCCTAGTAAAATGCGATTTTAATTTGTATTCCTCCCAGGGTTCAACGTAAGACACGGGGCAGCTATCAGCCGTGTATCGTACATAACAATATAAACCTTTACGGTTCCACGCGCGTAAACCTTTCGATGGTGGTATTAAATACAATTATTCTATTAAAAACATAAAGGGAATAAAAAAAAATAATAAATAAATTCGCAGAACAGTAAGTTGAAAAATTACGAAGGTTAAGTATTAATTATTTTTGGTGACCATCAATCAAGACGCGGAACGCCATGTGTTTAATATACCTACTCCCCTACAACTACTATCATGTCCTGCTATACAATAATCGCGGAAACAATAATAATTACAGATGAATAAAACAATAGTAGGCATACCTATTCCAAAATACATTTATTAACTACCTATACTGATTTGTGTGCGCATTTGCAATATTGGCTGTTAGGACCAATAATAATAATAATAATATATTATTACATTAGTATGTTTATTATAGTGCTTCCACATTTGCATATTAATAGAAGTATAATGTATTATATATGATATATACAATACTAACAGCTCGTGGACATCCAACCTCTTATTAAAATTTATGAATTTATCAGCATATCGATATAATATTATTACTTTTTAATCAATATCGATGATAAATTACTATCACATAGGTACGTCACCATCATGCGAGCACCGAGAAATATCGTATCGCATTATAGGCTCTACAGTATACAGCTTATATTATTATAATTATTATTTTGTAAAGATTAATATTTAATAAATTATGGAAAATTCAATTATTTTCAATCGAATATTATAATTTTGCAATATTATTACAATAAAATATTATTTGTCTCAAACATAATATTTTAAAAAAACGCTTATTATGTGAAACACTATAGTATATTATGTACATAATGAATGCCATGCTATTATTTTTTAATTCAAAACAGGTGTAGTAAAATTAATATATTCAGTTTGGAAGAAAATATTAGTTTTTACGTTTTAGTACCCAATTTACTTAGCAAATACGATGACATTTTTATGTTGAACTGCAATGATGAACATAAATATATAATTTACTGTCGTATTTCTTTCGTACACAGTACTATAGTAATATTTTATAAACAGACTTGAGTATTAACGAGTACCTACTACATAGTACAAACTACACAATACGTCATATTAACTGATTGATATTTAAATTAAAATTGATTAAGACTTTAATGGTTCATAGCAATACGCAAATAATATAATGTACATTATGATAACTATAAATTTCAATAATCTTCATAAAAGCTGTCAGTTAGAAATTGTTTTACGTTAAATTCCTGTGTGTAAGTATGTCATATCATATTATTATCGTATTATTTACTGTATATAACCTATAGTTACTGTATGACATAATAACATAATAATAACAATAATATATGCTGCGGGTACGGTTCACATTACGGTATTACCGTAACGATTTGCATATATTAATATTTTACATTTACAACGATCGACCAAACTACCGCGACCTTATTTCCGGCAACGGTATTATAAAATACAATATCTAAATCTTACGAGCAATTTTTTTTTATATTTTGTCCACAGCGTCTCAATTGTATTTTCTAAAGTGAGTATTTCGATTGACGACGAAATAGGTACCAAAACGATATTTTTCTTAACGGATTTGTTTATTATTATGTATAGTGAACTGATCCGACGTACGCGTGACTACGCATGCGTGATATTTATTTACGCATACTATTACAGTATTTATATTTTATAATACAAGAGCGTTTATTGAATATTTACAGTCTGTATATGGGTACAATAAGTAAATTTAATCGTATAACGTACGAATTACAGTGACTGGCGTGAAGGATGACCCACTGATATACTAGCTGATTAAGTCTATAGAGACCAGTTTTAACGTTTGAGTCGTCTTGTTGGATTATCTGGAAATTTCTTCGAGGTTAGATGCGAGGTGAGGCAGTTTGTGCTTGATTGTAGTTTGCCGTTAAACCTTTTATAGAAAATAATAGTCGTTTCTTGGATCGTTTTGATTTGTTGGTCGTCGTGGATAAGTTTCGTCGTTACAAACCGAAGGGCTTTTACAATGGTGCTCAGGTGAATAGATTACAAATCTTCTATTTCGTGTGCATTGGCTTTTTTATCTGGGCTCCAAAGTATGTCCAAATAGGACGAAGGAGACTTTAGTATATGTCAAGTTTGTTTGAGATGTTAATATTACACATGAATAAAAGCCTGAGGATATGAAGTCTACAACTATTAAACTTATTTTGTTTATCCTTGAGATGAGGACCCTGGGAGAGTTGTCTATCCAATATCTATTATAATACCAAGATATTTGACTATAATAGGAAGTAGTGGAGGAATCATGGACCGGGTCATAGTGATCGGTGGGCAATCGTATTACAGTATTTATATTTTATTATTATAATTTACATTATGTATCTATTCTATAAGAATCTCGTTACACTTGGTGGTACGCAAGTGGCCATCTTCCCCTCCCCCCCCCCCCCCACACAGATTTATGTTGACTCCGTCTCATTTCAACTAGATGTGCATGTGCAAACACTCGTGGCGATGCAAATGTAAAACCAGTTTATTGTCATGATTTTTATTATATATTTTATTATTTTCAATTTCTATATTGTGAATCTCAAAACTCTGCGAGCACTAAGCACTAGCTCTTTAAACATGAATTTTGGAAAAACTTTTCTTATTGCACCATTAAATGGTACATAGGTACTGGCAAAATGTTAAAATTTTGAAATTTCGGCGATACGTTGATCAGTCAATTATTAATCAGTTAATTATCAATTATACGACTGAAAATCTACTGATTATCAACCCACATTAGATATATCCCAGACGCGTGTCATCTTACATATTTTGTTCTATCTTAACACAGAGTCCCGCCATAAAATAGGTATAACTATTTTGATTGCTTAACAACATTTATAATAATAATCGTTCGGCTAGATATACGTGTGCCAAACTTGTCTCGTTGCATTGCTTGCTCCGTTTATTATTACAAAGCGTGTATAAAAAAACAATAATAATAAAAATAATAATGTATCGTTTTTCAGTGGCGTGAAAAAAAATGAAGGTATTGAGGATTGATCATAATTCATTTTATTCTATTAAAAATACTCGGCGATTAAGTGATTTCGGCGGTGGTGGTGTTGGCGGAAACAGTGTTACAGGAAGAGCTGAGGATGTCCTATGTATACTGTATTTAGACCTTGAACCGAACATGTGATGTATTTACCGTATTTTAAACTACAAGCCTGAGTGGTGGTAAAGTCGTCGTCGTCGTATTTTATACGCCAAACGAGGAGGACCTCGGCCATTCGGCTGCAAAACACCTGAGACTTTGGGATTTCCGCGAGCGCAGACGTTCTACTTTCTACCCCGCTCACCTGCAGAGCCGGTCACGGCCGTCAATACCGCCACCCAAACGGGGCACCAGACGGTCGTTGGCCGGGGGCGAGGGGAAAGGGGTGGTCGCCGTGCACAAAAGCAATTGCCCGGACGGATCCTTTCACGGCGGAGGACGCGCCCGAGGTACTTATCCAATAAAACGCGTGACAAAAAACTAGTCGCCATATATCATTTCTTCGGGACTCGGGTGTAGTAGCGCGGCATGTATTATATTATACGAGCGGTGGTGTAATATACGCGTGTGTGCGCCAGACCCGGCCGCCGTAATTTATTATGAAACACCGCGCGCCGGTGGAAAGATGGCTGTTGTTCGGACGACGAAAAACACCACGCTCGGATTCCGATTTACAATCCCGGACAACCGCTCATGAAATACAAGGACGTTGACGCCGTGTGCGTTTCGCGTAACCGGGTAACGGGTTGGTGTACCCTAAATTTGCGAAAATTTCACACACCCCGGATTCGCACACCCCTCGACGCGCCCGTGTCGCACGCGGACCCGCGATCCTCCGAGGCAGGCGCTAGTGCGTGTCCGTCCGTCGGCTCCGGCGGTCGTCGTCGTACGGCGGAAGCTGCTGCAGCTCCCATCGCTATCGTTATAATATAATATCCCGACGGTTGTTATTTTTACAGCAGATGAATACATTATAATATTTTTCCTTCTGCTATACCGAATGCAGAAATATAATTTTAAAACCCTACATGCCATTATATACACGTATCATACCGGGCGTTATCCGTGTAACGCAAGATGCACATTATTTCAAAGATTTTCAACTTTTTCGGAAATATATATTATTCGGATACTTTTAAGTCGTTAAAAAAAAAATATGTTTTTACTTTTTTTTTATCGTTATTGTTTATTATTTTATTAATTTATTCTTTTTTTATCACAACATGCATTTTCTATTTTTTATTTCAATGTTGAATATTTTTTTTTGGGGCTTTTCGACGTATCGAAATCGTATTTTGGACGGGTATAGTTCTTATAAGTGATAAATTATAGATGAGTGTAGCGGAGTGTTATACTCGGCTATCCCTCAAAACAATGGTCAACTACTCCGCTCATCTAAACTTTAAATACTTATGACTAATGAACTGTAGGTATTGTCCAAAATTTGATTTTTATATATGAAAATACTCCATATAATAATTATATGAATAATAAAAATTATTATTTAACTGCAGATATATTTACAAAAACCATATTGCGTTCTGAAAATAATGAGTGTCTTACGTTAAACGTGGGTCACCCCGTGTGTCGCGTCCTCATTTGTGTGTGCATGCGTGTGAGTGTGGAAAATGTGACAACGTGCAACGGTGAGAGTAATATAAATGTCTGCACTTTCCTGGCGAGGCGACAAAAAAACCGCAGACAACGCTAAAACTCGGCTTTACTAGAAATTATATACTATATAGGTATACACAATATAACTTATCGCATTGTATAAGAGGACGCCCCCTTGTGTGTGTGTGTGTGTGTGTGTACGCTACGTCATCATGCATGTATATATATATATATATATATATACATCGATGATGTATTTATGGGTAGTGCGTCGAAGACTGGAGAAATAATAAACGAGGAGATGAAAAAATAAAAAACCAAAACATGTTTGTTATTGTTTACTTTTATGATAAAAACGGTATCACGTGGGTGTTTGTTCTACATTATATTGTGCGATATACCAGGTGCATAATGTGCGCCCGTGCCATCGTATTAAAATATTGTTTAATCGTTTGCATACCGGATTGTTGATAAGTTTTGTTTGTCTTTCGTTCCTACTTTGAAATAAAAAAATCGATATTCTCTGAATATTGTTTTACGAAACATTGACGATAAAATAATAACAATATAATATGATATTATTACTTGAGCATTAAACAGCCTGAGTGCTAAACCAATAAATAATAAACTTTCATTCGGCACATAAATTACATTATAATATTATCTTAGATATATTTCTTTTTAGTAATATGATTTATTGTGTTTGGATAACACTTATCAAAACACTACACAACTTAAGTAACTGGATAAAGATTAAAATTTTTTTTTTTGTTAAAACACCCAAACCCGTTTCGTTAAATCGGAAACGTAATTCATTTTCAACACCATAAACATAATATATTGTATCATTATAAACTTTATTATAGTCGTATTCATTGTGACAAAAGTAATATTACAATCGCCCTATTATGGTGAAACAACAAACTATTGAGGTACCCATAAATGTATACCTAATAATACAATGTGGTGTGAATTGTTCAAAACTAGAGTTAATCATAAATAATTGTATAAAAGAACATCGCATTTTTTCGAACAAAAAAACAGAAGCGTCTCAAACTTTTTAACACACACATGATGATTTTTGCAATAATTTTATAATTTTAATTTTCAGCATATTATCAAATAAATCGATAATGATTTTATTAAAGAAACCTAACAGTTAAATTAAAAACATAATATTTTAGTATGAGAATCCGATCTTCTGATTTTACTCAATTTATTTATAAAGGTACCAATTTGTGGTCAGTGCTTTATTAGCTGCTCGTAATTGGAAAACCAATTATTTAAATGGTAGGTAATCGCTGTTTCTCCAATCAATTATGTCGGTTCATTTTCATTCTAATTATTATTTAATTACAAAGATTATTGGCTGTATGTGATTTATTGAGACGATATTTTAAGCTCATCGGTCATACTACTTTGCATAATCCATCGTCTAAAAAAATATACATAATCGTTTTGACACTACATTATAAAATATTCGAAATATTTGAAACGCATTTTATTTCATGACGGTCTAAACTATTTTATTCGTATTATAACTGTAGATAATGATAAAAATTTAATTTAAAAACAAAATGATTCATATTTATTATATTTTAAATTTTAATATAGTTTATGAGCTTATATAAAATTATGGAATAATAAGAATTTAACTGAAGGACGTATCTGTACAAAGTAGCTATAATATACTCGGAGTTGGACATATTTTTATTAGCTCATATTATATTTCTAATAAAATAAAATTTAAATCTATTTATTTATAAATTTGAACAAAAAAAAAAAAAATGATTTCAGTTGATTATATAGGAAATTATAATATGTACCTACCTACTCAAATATTTTTGAATTATGAATTCATATATTTTTGAAAGTGAAATATATTTTAATATTCCATCTTAATAATAATATATTGTTGTATAATAATATGTGATATTAATAATTCAGTATTAATCTCGGTATTAATCATCTGAATCTTTAAAACAACAAATAAAGTACAGCTATAACCTATCAGCTGCCTTAAAATGTATTGCAAATTTACCTTTTTATAAATACTTTCACGTAGTTCTTTTTTTTTTTAATTTTCCGTAAACGCTAACATTATATTATTTATTACAATTTATACCTACTAAATTGTATTAAGTAAACAATAATGACAAAAATATCATTATCAAAGAGTAAAAGTGTTCGATGTAATCCGAGATGTAATCACAACGAATAAAAATAACCGTATTTCGCACGTACCCTAAAAAGGCGTAAAATTGTTTTGTTAATTATATTTTCAGGATGAAAAAAAACTACTGACGGTCGCAAATTTAAAACATAGATTATAATAATAAAGAACGCACTTAGCGTTTACACTGTGTCGCATTAAACAGAGATTATAATAAATGAATATTTTTGCGAACAGCACGCGGATTCTAAACGAGCGCTGTGTTTGTATACGTTTTGGGTAAATTCCTAATGCAACGACATTGTTTCGATTTTTCGGAAAAACCTTTACCAGGAAATCAGTGCTTCTCAAACTGTTTTATAATGTAAAACTGTTACTGCCACATAATGTGAAGAATTTTTTTTTACTTAAAAATCGTTAAAATAATAGGGCAAATTATTTTCATAACTACCAACCTATGATACTAAATTTAATTCATTGGACACATGCTAAAGTATTCATATAAAACAAGTAATAAAATACATCCATATGTTTTTTAGTGTACATTTCATGGATTATCACCATTATTTGTGAAAACTTTGGATATCAGATAAATTTGTTCAATGCAATATTGTATTATTAATACAACACATTAGAAAATATTTAAAATAAAAACAATATATTCCTACAAACTCTTCACAGTCTCTTAGGGACTGTGGCCTACAGTTTGAGAAACACTAAGTTACTATAATATTATTATTATTATTATTATTTATTATTAATAATATTATGTAAAATATAACGCGAGTAGTGATTTTGCTTCGTCGGATGACTATGGTTGATTTGCAAATCTTTACCAATATACGATAGTCACATATGCTGTCACATATTCACCTCAAAAAATGGACGGCAATATATCCAACGATAGATCAGTGATGACGAACCATGAACGTATATTCTCCACACATATCACACAAGACACATAATTGATATTATGACGATATTTACTACTCAAATTTTGTGACGGAACGTGTGTGCAAGTCACAAATTAAATTTCGGGCAAATGATTGAATCAAAAATTAAATACCATTGGGCCATGGCACCTATTAATTATCTAGTACTTATATGGAATAAATATTATACATTTTTACTTATAAGATAGAAGAACAATACTTAAAGCTTGATATAAATTACTTTTTTTTTGGGATGTGGTGAAAATGAGCGCTTAAAACGTTTCTTGTTATTGTAGAAGTAACCCGCTTAAAAATATCTGAAATATAGTTTACTTCGAAGGAGTTTCGTTATTTCTGTCAACCGTTTATCGCTTAATAAGCTAACCTCTGAAGAAAAAAACTTCCGATTATGGTTGAAAAACATCGAGTTAATGTCAGCAAACGCGTTATCGACCAAAATTTGGTTCAAATACATTTTATGTACTAACAATTACCATATTAACAATAAAGGTTCTCGATCAATGGTAATATTATTACCATATGACCTTCGTCCAAACGAGAGAACTCAACTCGAGAGTTTCAAAAATGATTGTGTTTCTTCAACGTGAGAAGGACATGCGTGACGGACGGCATTCGACCAATATATTATAATATATTATACCTTATCGTTGTGTTTGTGTGTGTCGTTGTGAGACGGACTACGGATATGCGCCAACGACCAGTGTATGAGAGGGGGTTGCATTCCTCTAAAACTTTATAATTGTGTACTTAAGCCACGCTTAGTAATTCGACGTTTTCCCGTACATAGGAATACGCGCCACGGCTTCAGTGGTCCCTATAGTCGTTACGGGGTCAAACACGTATAATAATAACGTGTAATAATAATAATAATGGATTTTCGAATGGTCGAATTCATGTCTACGGACTTGACTTAATGGGAGTGATTTTTTCGCGAGTTCGACTCTCCGCTGGTCGTCCACCCCGAAACGGAAGCGTTAACTTGAAACTTTCCCGCGCATGGTAGTTAAGTCTATAGTAACGAGACGAACAAAATGGTGTATTCTCACGCCACGCGATACAATATTATGGCTCCACGATATTTTATCTCGCCAACTATTCAGTCTAGTGCAAGTATTATACGAGACTACATATGAAGCTATTATAATAATAATATATTTTTTTAGTCGTATATTTATAATACATATAGTATATTGTGTACATGTTGAGAAAATTCTATGCACTCGGAAATCACCAACACCCGGAACGCCCTTCCGGACTACGGTACGGTAGTGAACGATTTATAAATATTTATTAACGGTAAATCTATATTATTATTAATATGCGCGAGTCTATATTATTATTATTATTATTATTATGCGCTAGTTGATATTATTACTGTTTTTTTTTCGATATCCGAATACAAAGCAAAAACCTATCCACCAATAAACTGTATTTGTAATATCAGCTACAAGAATATCGGCCGATCACGATATCCATAAATAGGTACAGGTAGTAATAACAATCCAATAATGTCCGTACAATAGTTTACATCAAAACAAACACGTTTGGTTATGATTTTTTTGTAACAACAAATAATATTGATATTGCCTATTTAGGTGATCGACTGCGTACCTACCTATAAAGGAGCTTCAAAAACATATTACTTAATGTTTTTATTTATTAATAATTTCTTTTAATCCATCCAAAAATGTTCGAAACATTCATAGATGCTTTAGGATAGTCAATGACTAAGATCAGTTAATTCAATAGTGGATAGCTTCGATTTTATAAGTCAAAACGCACTTCTGTCCTTATATAAAATACTGATGAATGAATTTTGCAGATCCAACTATGAAATTACCATGAAAAATACAACAACAAACCTTTCGTTTATAATTTCTATTATAACCAGGAAAAATGTTTTACGAGTACATAATATAATTTTTGGTTAATGTTTTTAAATGTAAAATACATATTTTATATAATTTTTCGTACTAAAATTAATAACGTTTTGTCATAATTGAATAATTTATAATATTGAAAATACATTTTAAGAAATCACAACCCTTAAATTATATTTCACGAATTTTCCAAGCACAAACAATCTGCAATATATTTCATGGGCTAAGGTCATAATAAAATTCATGACCCATTTAACAACAATATAACTTAAGTACATGATAATACGATAATATTTCTCAATTTAATGTTTAAAATAATTTTTCCCCTGAGTAAAAGAAATTCTAACGACGTATTTAATATTTTTATCATCATGTTTGATCTCAATGTGACATAATTTGGTATTTATTTTTTTTTCTTACATTCTTAAAACGTATTTATGAACATTATGTGTATAAAATATAAAATATAATAATAATAATAATAATAAATAAAAATGTTGTACGACAATACTCAGTATTTTCATCATTATTTTGTAGTTATAATCTTGAGACTTATCTTGAGAAAAATAATACTTCTAAAAAGGTAATTTTTGATATATTGAACGTGTCATAAAGCTATTAGACTGCTTTAACTTCAGGAACTCCTTAATCCACTATTAGATTTTGAAATAGATAAATATGTTAAAAAACGTTTTACGATTTTTCGCTGAATTATGTTATATTGTGTATTATTTACTATGTTGGTACTTATATTAAATACTGGAATACGAAATTAAAATTATTGATATAGGTAGTAAAATATTATATTGAAATGTGTTCAATTAAATCTTAATTCTTTCAACTTTTTTTTGTTGGATAATTTTGGTACACATTATAACAACATATAAATAACTGTATAATATTGTGTAAGAAAAACAACTTATTGAACGTCTTACTCATTTAATTCTTAAGACATTGATATTATTAATATTACTATTGGTTCTTAAGGATTTACGAGCCAACTCTGTATAATATTATCATTATTCATATTTTAACAGAGTCTCTTTAATAATATTTTATCCGTATTTTCATAGAACTTCTGTAATGTGACTTCGATTTCCATTCATATTCCCTAACTTATATCCACACTGTCTCTTGCACGCACCCTTTGAGTTCATCCTGTCGAAAATTTAATAAGCCATGCAGTATATGCTGTTATTTTGGAATAATTCAAAACCAATATAGTCCTATCATAATATAATATATTCAAAGTTTGTATACGTCATGTCAAAATAGCATTAAATAATATTTCAAAGTGTAATTTACTTAAGTACATTTTTACTTGGAAAAATACTGTAATAGAAAGTTATAGATACAACTGTACATATCGCACTACTAAAAAAATAGTGACACAACTTAAAATTTCATATTTCTAATTTTCGGGTTTTGATTGATTCTAATACGTATTGCTCTGCTCTATTTTTTAGTTAACTTGATAAAATCTGGTAACTTTACTAGATCTGACATAAAACCTTTCATTGTTCTGGCTGGACATTTTTAATGTTTTATCACTTCCGCGCGTGAATAATGTCACAACGCAAAATTAATTTTTATTTTTTGAGTTGTGACACTATTCTTAACCGACTTGATACAATTTCATCTTTAGCAAAACGACACAAACTAAGTTTTTGTAGAGTACCTACTCGCTCTCTTCATGATTGTAAATAATATAAAATTATTATAAAATCGCACCAGCCAGCAGTCAAATATGCTATGATTATCAAAATAATAATTGAGTTGAGTTCCTTCTGCTTGATGATCGTCATTTTATTAAAGGCATAATAATATTATGATACCGTGGTCCATGTTTTAAACATAATAAATAATAATATTATAACCATTAAGAACTGTTGTGTCGTGTATTTGTTCAAATAACTAAATGTGCTAATAAGTTACTAATACTAAAATAAATCAACACAATTTGGTTGATAAATAATGTGGAATGGACTGTATTAAAATATGTCACACCACACAACATAAGTGCATAAAATAAATAATAATTATCATCATACACACGTTTAGGGATGTAGGCGCCTCTACCTACGATATAATATGAAAAACCGATTACTCGTTATTCGAGAAAATTGAATATAATAATTATTCGCCACGATGGCAGCAATAGTACAAAATATTTTATCAAGTATATATTTTTTACCAAATAAATTCCTTATTTTAAAGTTTTTTATTCCATTTCGATAATTTTTTATTTAAGAGATTTTTTTATCAAATATTCATTTGATCCTTATTTGATAAAAAAAAATCAATTTTGATAAATAATCTCTATTTAATAAAAAAAAAATTTGAATAGAATCTTAATATAAGAAGTTTATTTGGTAAAAAATCCATAATTTAAAATCTATATTTGATAAAAAAAACTTTGATAAAAAATATTTAATAAAAAAAATTCTGATTCGGGTCAAACAAATTCAAACAAATAACGACTAAATATTGGCAAAAGAAAAATCCTAGAAAGTCCATTATTTACTTATGAGGGGGGGCTGGGAAACGTTACATCTGCCCCACACGGGGAAATTAAATTTTCCAGGGTACCTGATGTCAAACAAATTCTGATTCGGGTCAAACAAATTCAAACAAATAATGTACTAAATATTGGCAAAAGAGAATTAATGAAAATTGATATGTGGGGGGCTGGGGAAACGTACGTCGGCGGTAGGCCTCTGCTGGCGGCGGCCGGACGGCAAGCCGGTTTGCACTATACGGCGGGAGGGGGGGGGGGGGGGGGGTTTCTAGAAGTTTCTACGCCTAATATCGGCGTAGACCCGCGACAAAATTAAATATTGTCGGCACCGACTGTGGTATAAACTACAAATACAAATTACAATGGGTTTACTATCGTAGATAATATTATTAATACAACTTATGATTTAAGTTGACATAGGTATTTTATGACATATACAAAAGTACTACATATTTACTAAGTTTTGAGTTGTAACACTATTCTTTCAGCAGGCAATATACACGAAACTTATTATTTCAGCCACAAACAGTGACATAAGTCATATTGTTTTTAAGTATTTGTTAATAACATTAATAATAATTCATTCATTTACAACATCCACTAAGCATATTTAAAAACAATGTAATTTAACATATTTCTATCAAAATAGCAGAAAAATAAAATACAAATTTGATTTGTAATGAATTTTTTAAACCTTAAATAGCTGATTACCAACAATCGTGTTTTTTGAGTTGTATCACTAATCATTCAGGAGTGCGATATTTTCAAAACTGCGAAAAATTGAACAACATTATCCAATAACATACATACCTAGTCTGATAAGTTAGATGGTATCTCTCATAATAACTATTTATAGATACATTTAATTAATATAGAAGGAGTAGATTGACGAAGGAAAAGAAATTATTTTAACATATTATGTCACCTACCTATATTATAGTGGAAATATAAATTGTTCAGCTCTGAAATTTATTTATTTAAATTTCCAGTAGGCTTGCGATAATCAAAATAGTTATACAAATCAACTACCAATAAATCAAATTGTATAATCCAAACATATTTAAATTTACAAAATTGAATTTAGATTGTCCATTGCAGTCAATTTGTTTTTCAACGCAAACAATAATATTTAAACACACATTTACATTTTTATATTATTATAATGTGATTACATATTTTACACTATCTGACAGTTGGAAATTTCCCCTTCTAGTATCACAATTTATAAATAAAATAACGAAAATAATAATTATGTATCAATGCGTAGAGAATACAATTCTTAATAAATGATAAATGACCATATATATACAGACAAAACGCAACTAAAAAGTCCCAAATGTATGGTTTTTACGGTTTGTGGTGGGATGGCGTAATAAGTACATACTATGAAATTTGTTGGTATCATTTAGAAACTGATTTATAAAAATAATAGTAATAGTCACAGTGTGAGTAAAATGTTCATAAACGTTTTGTTACTGTTCTAAAACACATTTCACGGCTGGTAATAATAATATTGTACTGTAAGTATTTTGTATTATAATACTATATAATATTATATAATATTATGGTATATTATTAAACGTAAAATGAATTATAGGACTCATTGAAAATTATTTTGTTTAAATAGAGATTTGGACAATGAATTTAGATTATGAGATAAGGGACGAAGTTCGACAGACATATACGCCATACGATAAAAACATTTATTTAAAAAAAACGTATTTTTAGGGCAGTAAAAGTTTTCAAAACTTTTTACGAAGCATATGCATCAGATTGGAAATTGATTTATATTTGATTGCATTTAGATTATGGTATATTCCGGCAAATTACCATTATTATAGCTTAGAGAAATCAAAAGCTAACGTGAATTAATATGTTTTTAAAACGACGATAATAACTTTTATATATTACGTATACAAGTTAATTTAGCTAGTGACTGAATACAATCATATAAAATACCATATTATAATTATATTATTTTGAGAGATATTGAATACGTACAAGTGTAATCGGATAACAGAAATAAAAATAAAGGTGTTTAGAAACAAAATAAATACCAACGTTAACCATTATAATAACTATTATAGTTTTTACCTAATTATAATGTACTACTTATACGCTTTACTTACGAAAAAATCTGTTTCGAACCTTTTGTATTATAATGGTTACACTGTTTTTCAAAAGAATTATTATAAAAATTGTACAATTAACAGAACATCAGAAATTTTTCCGGTAAAATCGAATCGTTATAACGACGTTCAAAGGGAATAAGATTGGAAGAGGAGTTTTGTTCGTTGAATTCATATGATTAATTCGTTTACAAATTTGAGTTACCTAATTGCAGGTAGTTTAGGCTATGGCCTATGGCATTAGACGGTAAACCGATTTTCGAGAAATACCTATAACTTGTAATAGCTTACACGCGTGTCTAAGCACGTGCAGTATACTCAGTGAACACGTGGAAGGATTTCACACGATAACAATTTTATTCTGTTTGGAGAACCGAGTCGTAAGTGTCGTAAGTGTCTAGTGGAAAGGGCACGTCGAAATGTTAGGTCTTAGTTACGAATGGCCCTAAACGTGAATTGTACTGCCCCGACCCAGACCTTATTTTATGCCTCTTCCGTATAACTTCTTTACGTCGTCGTTCATAAAAAAAAGTACTTTTTTCATGGACCAATAACCGTTTTTCGGGGGAAAAAAAAAACGCTTCACCGCGTATACCTAATGGGTTTAGTGGACCTTGCAACTATACGGAATTAGAGAAAACGGGATACTGGCCAAATCGTTTAATTGTTTTGGACTAAAAACTAAAAACGTTATCCTGCCACTTTTAGAATTCAATAATTCCGCGATACACGCACATAAATACAAAATCATTCTGATAGCTGGTTACAACCATTATAGATAGGTTTTACTATAGGTTTTGTATCAACGACGGTTATTGTCGCACTAATGGTAGTTGTACATACACTTGAATAAACCAGGAAGTTTTTCAAACTATGTAGACAAGTATTATAGGTTATACCTACATAATAATGTTATTTTGATTAAAACAAATAATTTAGGCAGTTTATGTAAAAATACAAAATACGGTTCCATTTATTTTAAAGTAAGACGATTGTAGGGGAAACCGTAAGCTGAATTGTTTGTACTGCGTTTTGCGTATTTAAGCCTGGACAGCTTAATGCTTTGTCTTAACTCGATTAAATTGATCTAATAATAATGCTGAATGAGATAATTTTTAGAGTTCAAACGAACTTTACATACACTTTTAAACTTTTATGCCAATCCTTGGCAATTATACACATTGCATAAAAAAGTTTAAATAAGTCATTGCTTCAAAATCATCACCAAACTTTGTAGTATCTCGTTGAGTAAAAATTCGTTCAAAGTCTAACATGGTAAATACATTTCACAACATAGTTAATTTAACATAACAAAATTAATTTGAAACGTATTTTTTTGAACGTACTGGACGATTAGGTATGAAAGTCTGTGTTAATTACATTTTAATTAATAAACGTTATACGCTAGTAGACAGTATTGTTTGCATTATATTAAAATGTGATAATTATTTTAGTTTGTTGAAAGTTATATGCCCGACTGGAATTCAAGTCATTTTTCAACGTGTATATTTTGTTATATGAATATGAAATGCCAACATACCTTACTCTTTGTTAAATTTGATTTTATAATATTATAATGATATATCATATTACATTTATTTTGTATGTACAATATAATTAAGTAATTTATATTGTATTATTTCTTAAATTTATAATTAATTATATGCAAAAATAAACACGATTTCTGAAACTATAATATTGAAAATAAAAATGTTCGAAAAACCTTATATATTTTTATGAACAATGATACTATCGCATTTAAATTACTATAGATTATACTTGGCTGCTACTCATAGAATTTAAATTGTATTGTAATTCATTTAATTACAGTAATATAATTTACACGCTGTTGCTACGGGATTACACATTTTTATGAAATTGAATTAAATTGATATAATTTGTTTTAAAAATGAATAAAGACCAACTACTCATCGCTGCATAACAGGGATCACATTGCTATGTGACAATAAAATCGAAACAAGTGTAAGATTCGGTTTTACGTTGCTGAAAATATTTGTAATTATAAAATTATCACTATTTTACACCCCTACAAGTTAAAATATTATTAAATATTTGCGTACGTTGACAGTTAAAAACAAAATATTCATAACAGTAATGTATATTTTCCTTTTCATAATGGCTATTAACGTAAACAAAATGTATGGGATTTATCATCATATTTTAATTTATTTTAAACTAATAATAAAATCTACTGCAAATAATTGCAATAGTGTACAGCATAATGAATGTTTGTTTTAAGTATTAACTAATTTAGTTGTATTATATAACATAATTATAAGAATTAAAAGTTTTTATTAAGCCATGAATCGTCAAGACAT
Source organism: Metopolophium dirhodum (assembly GCF_019925205.1). Classification (NCBI taxonomy): domain Eukaryota; kingdom Metazoa; phylum Arthropoda; class Insecta; order Hemiptera; family Aphididae; genus Metopolophium; species Metopolophium dirhodum. The sequence continues at coordinate 5,181,484 of NC_083566.1, forward strand.
TTTTTTGAACAAAAGTCGGGGATTTGAAAATAAAAACCACAATTAAAGTAGTAAAAATAAATAAATGGTTCAAACATTAAGAACAAAAAAAAAATATAAGAAAAATAAATATATGTATAATAATGAATATTACATGATGAATACATTTCACTCAGAAAATAAATAAGTTCTACAGATTTTTATCCATTAATAATTCCTCTAAATGTTCTCTTTGTTAGAAAAAGTGAAAAATTTTAAATTATAACTTTTAGATGATAACCTTTCAAGTTTTAATCATGTAGTTAACCAAGAGAGATAAAGAATCATTAGAATCATTTATTTTCTTAAGCTTGATAAAAAAAAACCTCTACAAAGTTCTTAGAAGTGTGTAATTTTTGATAATCTTAAATATTTATCTCATAAAGTCATAACATAATATTGTTATTTCTTACTCTGCCGTCGTTAAACATTTGATATTATATAATATTCACTTGAGTGTTTTAAAAAAAAAAACATGTAAAAATGTATTGTGTCTATAGTCGTTTTTTTAGCGGTAAAAATATTTCGATTTCGTTGGTAGTTTCTGGTAAAAATGTTGATCTAGTTGTTACATTGGATGGCTCAGATGCGCGACTATACTTATAAGAATAACTAGTAAAAATAACACAAAATTAAGCAAAGGCGTGGTTTTTAACGCAAATCAGCGTTTGACATTTGATATTGTTTTTTTTTTTTTATTTATTATAAATCAAAACCTAACTGTAGATTATTGAAATTGTCACCAAATATTAATGTAATTTTATTTACAACACATAAAAATTAAAATTTTGCCTGTGCCCGTATATAAGTATTTTAGATTTTCGATTTATGTTTGATACAGTTTTTGTTTTTAGGTAAAAGTGCTTGATAATTAAATTCAAAATTCCTTGTAAGTTTATCGTATGCCAATTAAAATAATCGACATTTTATAGTCACAGTATTTTAAGTTCAGATGTTCACTTAATTTATCATTTTCACTAAAATTAGCAAATTATATTTCGTAGTATAAAATTAATACCATTATTAATATTCATACATAAATTTTGAAAATACAATACAACGTTCTATATAAGTTTTACTTACAATAATTATAAAAAAGTTGAGCGCAATTCCATAAATAGTTTTAACGAGCATCTGAATTTTAAATTTTAATGAAATTTGATACTGCGTGTGAATATTCACGATTTCTTGTCGAATAGTTTTAGTTTTTTTTATCTTCATTCTAAAATCATATTGATTAAACGGACTTGACATTTTTAACGTATATTATTATATTTATTTATAATATTATACGCAATAATATATTTAAAATATTTAGATTGACTTTAAGCTATTTTCTATATATATCAGAAATTAAAATATTCACACCGTTTAACAGAAAGTCGGTATTAAGTATTGACTGAAGATTTAATAACAATACAACAATTTATGATTTAAATATTATTTACTATTATAATTATTAAATATTAATGATAAACAAAAAAAAAAAAATATAAATAAATAAATAAATAAATATAATTTAGTATTAATGTAACGGTTACAGTCGAGGTTACAGTAAAAGTTGGTTCAACCTATTGATTGTATTAAACATAGTAAAATTAATGACTTCCATAGCAATAAAAATAGATATTAGTATATAAAATCATAAATTGGATCAACTTTTAATTTCTCAAATATTTGAAATTTTAATCACCATCGATAATTAATAATTACAATTATAACAACATCAACTACAGTAATAATAATAAAAAAAAAAACAATAAACTTTAAACACATAAAGACGTGTTAAAATGAAACGTCATTCATTCAACTGTAATAAATTTAATATTGTATACTTCTATGAGACTCCACTAAAAAGTGGATTTATATAAATTTTAATCTGGTGCCTGTATAATTTGTACAAATTTGAATTAATTTGAGTTGGTAACAATTTATAAGTACTTTCTTTAAAATTTGTTAAACACTAAACGAAAATATAGATGCATAATTACTGTCAAATATGTGTAATAATTAAATTTGTAATAATTTGTACTTAATTAATCGTGCTGCAAGTTGGAAAGCCAAGACTCTAGTTCAATAAGCTATATGTATATTATTAAGGGATTTTAACGAGAAGCTTTCATTAGTAGGATACTAAATTTTAATGTTTTAATATATTCAAAAATATTTACTTAAGACGATGGAAAAATATTAATATTGCAAACATTTAATAATACTATAACATAGTGACTATAATTTGCACATAGTACAATCTCCGACAAAATAATATATAGTTATCGTTTTCTGTTTACATACAATGGGCTTATACAGGTATTTTTGGGATTAGAAAGTTTACTTTCCTTAAATATTAATATTCTGAGGAAAACATTGAATTAAAAGTAGTACTAAGTGATTGTATTTTTGCTTTGTTTGAAAATAAGCTTAGCATTTTTAATTAGGTATAAACAGTAACATTTTTCGAGAGTAATTAAGTTATTCATATTTAAAACAGTTATAATAATAATTTATGTATTCTATTCAAATTTAATTCACTGGTAAATCTTTGAATTAATAGGTACATTTACTTTACTGCGTGCAGAAAATTATGTCCATAGTTTTAAAATGTAAGCATACAAAATACAGTTTGTGTGCCGCATTCGTTGATTTACGATTATAAATTATTATAATAAACTTACGTTTATTTCAATTCAGTGTTAAATAAGATTTCCATGGCAAAAGAATATTATAGTATGGTTGTGTGTTTTGATATATTATAATTAATATAGTTGTTACAATTTTTTCTATCACTGTAACTATTGAATTTTGCTGTTGTCTGTAACCAATAATGCTATTAATTATTAACATGCAAAATCACTTGAACAATTATTATTATTATTATTATTTTACTGAGTCAATGGTAGTCGGCGGCGGTGGTGGTAATGAATATTATGAAAAGCCTTTTTTTTATTTATTTCTGATAATTTATATTATAGCTTGATAAAATACAACATTTTCGGACAAGCTTGCACATAAATCTACCAACATCGTGCACATGTTGTTGTATTATTGTTATTTTTCCTTTTGAGTAAAATGTACATAAATATATATGATATTATATGTTCATAATATATAGTAGTTATGAGGCTGTGTAACGATGGTATTTCAGTAACTGAAAAGAGATCTCTTGGGCTTTTGTAACTGGCAACAATGACCCACAATAATTCAGAAATTCTTTCATTTTTTTTTTCTTTTATAATAATATAATAAAATATATAAATAAAATGGATTTCATTCAAGCCCATGTGAGACACCCAAAAAGTGTTTTATTTCCCGGGTACACGCTACACTCACTTACTACTTACGCCTATGAGCCAGAGTTTTATATTATAGGTTACGTTAATAGTTTATTCTTATGTTATTTAAAAAAACTTTTTAATACGCCTCGTTCATAATATAATAATATACATGGGGGTTAGTTGCAAAAAAAAAATTTTTACTGATTTAAATTAAAATTACAAATAATTTGTTGTAAAAATACCTAAAACAATTTAATCACAATACATTAAGTTATCTTATATGTTTTTAGTTTTCAAAAAATTAAGTTTCGTAAGTAAAGTATTTACATCATTTGTAGGGTAGGGCTGTTAAATAAATAACTCTCAGAGCAAAAAAGTTGAAAATAATACGGGACTTCAAAAACTTGGAATCTAACATGAATTTTACCTAGGTGAGTCATATCCAAATGAGTTGGGAAAAAAACCGATAAATTAGCTTGACCTCGTCAACCGTCAACACGGACGAAAGGTTTTAGTGACGAAGTACTAGATTATAGTCACGTGATGAACAAACAGTCAATAGCCCAAAATTTAGACTCTAAATGATTCACATTTCAGATGATATAGAATTTATTTAGTTATATTAAATTTGTTTTTAAACAGTTATTGATATGGAAAATTTGAATTTACCTATTGCATTATCTAGATATTATTATTATAATATAATTATCCTTATTCTACTAAGTGATGTTTTTTTTTATCTTGATCTAAAACTAGACTGTTTTTTTAGTTAAATTATCTTTACCTTATATGGTATAAATATATATAAACCCTGTGGCCAGTATATACATTATATTGTAACATTTTTGAAATTATAAACCGTGAAACTAAACTTGCAGATGCAAAAGTAATAGCGTCCATCGGAGAATGAAAGTGAGAGAAAATGCACAACAAAACCAAGATACAATTTATTTATTATAATGTTTACCTATCTAAATTTATATAATAATATTTTATAATAATAATTGAACTATAATTTGTGGTATAATCCGTAAAAAATGGGAAATCATACAGTACAATTTAAATTGCACATAGTTTTCCTGTTTAATATAATATATAATGTTTAAGACATTTTTTGTATGCATGTTAAACGTCATAAGTACTGTCAAAAATAACAATATATACATATTTTTTTATTCAATAGAAAACTTGGTAAGATACTACTTATGTGTATTTAGATAAAATATTTTTAGTTCAAAGTTAATCAAACATGGTTTCTTGTTCAAAATGTAATTTTTATTTAATACGTTTATGGTTAACTCAATACAACAAAAACCAAAAGTGACTTTTTGATAAATAAGTTTAAGTCAAATTAACTGTACCAATTTACTAATCTTCATTTTTAGCTCCAAATCTTACTTTTGTGTTGTGTTTCAAATGTCACAGATTATAATAGTATGACATAAAAAATGTATTAGAATAGACTTGGCTATAATCTAGAAGAAGAGATTTATAATATGAAATAAATGTATTTTACATGAATGCATGGGTTATTTTTAAATAAATTATTATTCTAACAAAAGTTAAATAATTTATATTTTGTTTTTGAAATATTGAAAAATGAATAAATATGAACGGAAATATGACCTAGTTGCATAAATGTATAGAAAAAATTTAATTTGTTTCCTTAAATTTGTTACATTACCAGAGGGTTTAGTGAAAATATCCAATTTATTTAAGAAAATCTTATTTTAAAGAAGAATATTTAAAATACATTTTTATTTTATTCAAAGTATCAAGAATTTTGTTTTAAAATAATACTTTTATAAATATATAGAAGTAGTTATTATTTGGCTACAAAATTATTCGTAATCTTTAATTTTTAACATTTCAAAAACTTACGTAAGAATTATTGAACAACAAGCCATATTATGTTATTTATTTCGAATGGATTTTTTATATATATTTTTATGTTTAATTCATTGTATTTCAATCTTTTTAAGTTATATTAACTGAGCCACATAACCTCATGGACCTTAATCCAAAACTTAATTATTAAGTAATAATTTTATAGATGCGCGTAAAATATAATTTATATCTAAATTAAAATTCTTAATTTTATTCATTTTTTATGTTTGAATCGCGTATGCCGGAGCACCGCAATCATTATCGTCATATTCAGGTCATGCGTGTACGTATCATATTATACAATTTTATTTTATAATAATAATATATTCGATAGAAGTCAAATGCGTTTGTAAACTAGGAAAAAAACACGAATCTTGATGTATGTGTACGGAAATCGTTCTGTCGATCCCTCCACACTACTCACACACACACACTCCAAGTTTATAAAGGGGTGGCGATGTATATTCGTTTGCCGCCAGCGGAAAAGTCCTTTGCATTTCGGTAGCGATACACAGTACGTTCGTTTTCGAATGGAAAATGATTTATGACGTTAGCGTGTCGTCGCTTAACATGATGAACACTATATGCGTGTGTGTTGTGTGTGTGTGTGTGTGTGTGTGTGGTTTGAATCGACTACTGTAGTATACGACAGCACAGGGTGGTTTTGGATATGGCGGAAGGGCTGAGTAAATGGGTGGCGGCGGAGTTTTCGGTGGCTTTTTCGAGGAAATCGCCGTGTAGAACTAAACGAATTTGAAAAATCAGACTGTTTACGATAGAAACGGTGATGGCGGCACAGTAAGTTGTGAGGGGGATGATGGTCTCGGGGGTGGAAAAGAATGCACGAACACCGGCGTGGACGGTCGCGGGCCGGCGCGGACTGTGAACGGCGGATGGGGATGCGGGCCCGCGAAACACGAGTATTTTAGAGCTCGTTTAGTCGGATGCTTTTACCCCGACGACTGACGTGTTTTCATAAGAGATTTCTTCTGAACACGACGGTTTCTTCTTTTCAAAAGGCATCGAACCGGACGGAAAGAGTAATTAAATCTGACAGGATTTCCCCCCCCCCCCAAAAAAAAAAATAAAGTATGAAAGCCGTTCTGACGTTTTTCGATAATTAGGGACCGTTCGGCTGCGGCGGCGGCCGTTTGTTTTACCTACGTCCTGCCTCCACGTGTCGCCGGCTGAGGACCGGTGCAAAGTACGAGAAGAAAGTAGAGAGAGAGGGTGAAAGAGGAAATACGGTTGTACCGAAAATGTGAAAGAAAAATAAATCGGTGAGTTTCGCCGCTGTATCGCAGCACGTGCGCCACAAGATAAACAATCAATACACGATTGTCGGACGATTGTTTACCTTTAACGTTGTTTTAATCGTGCGGCGGAGACCTAAGGACCTCGGAAACAATGCGTTACACTCAAAAGTCGTCTATTTCTGACATAGGGTTTTCGACGAAAAAATGCTCGCTGTAATTTCACGTGCGTGTGTTTTTTTCACTGGCCTTTGTATCGTACTATAATATTATGGTTTCGCGAGAGACACTCGCTATCGTAGGTAACCAATCAGGGTCGGTAAGTTGTAAACGTTGCGCCGCCGTCATACAATATCATGATAAATTATGTAAACAGTCGCTAGCCGGATGCACTCGCAGAAAAAGTTGGAAAACAGTTGTACTGATGGACACGAGCACACACGAAGCGTTATCAGATTTATGAAATAACATCGCGTGACGGTGCACTTCTGAATGCTATCGAATTATTGTTATTGTTACTATAATAATCGGTGTATTGGTGTATAATATTATATTATAATAATAAATTGTTACATTACGATTCTATATTACAATACTATATTATGTATTATTCATAGTATACCTGAAAGAACGCAGTAAAAAATAGTCTACACAAAAATAGTCGAACATTTAAAATTAATTATTGATTCAAAAATATATTGATATTTTAAAAATTTAAAAATAAAATAAACTTGAATACACGTTTTGACCATCAACATATTTCTAAACATTATATTTGCTAATTGGTTCTTTTGAATGTTTCCCAAATAATTTAATAAATAATTTGTTTTACATTTATTCATTTCTTTATTAGAAAAAAAACAATTTTATACTTTACTTGTAGCTCAAGCGTCTCTTATAAATATAAAAAATTAAATTTGAAATATATCGATTCGAATAAAAGTTTTTTAATTATCAGGTCACTCTGTCACACCTTCCATATTATTATTAAATATTACATCTGAATGTAATGTCGCTCCCGATTCCCGAGTCACTAAAGTTAAATTGAATTGAAACGGTGACTTAACTGACTATTATGAGATTGGATTGCTGTCGATTAAACACTGTAATGAACAAAATGTAATAGTAGTGGTTTTCTCTTAAATTATAATATTTTATTAACAAAAAATAATGGGAAATGTCTGTGAAACTGTTGTAGTGGCATGACGTGGATACGCGTATAATCAATATTGTCGAAGGTCTGCGAAAAAATGGTGTTCATCAATTCGATAACATAGGTTGCAGTATTCTAAATGTTTAAATATTATTAAATATATTTCTTCACTATAACACATGCAAATTATAAAACACGTAAATTAGAATCTAATATAATATGTATAACGTGTGATACTTGACTTCGCATCAATTGCCAATTGTAATTACTTAGGTAAATTCACATTTCTCAGACTGAATATAATAATATGTATAAACGTGTGCTTGTAATAAAATTATTATCGAAAAAACTATTTTGAAATTTGTTCTTAAAGAAATTATTCAAAACCTTAACTCTATACAAAATTACAAACTATACAATGTATCATTATAATTTAAAATTAATTTTTATTTTACAACAAAAAATGCGGTTTAAAATAGAATACGATTGTGGTAAGTATAAATACCAAAAGATAATTAAATTTGAACAAAATTTAAATTTCAAAATCAATAGTATAATCTAATTGTAATTAGATACCTAACAATAATGTTGTATTCCTACAACGCCTTATTTCCCTGTAGTGGTCAAATTCCCAAAGTTCTTTCTTAGAGGACACTCAGGTACGTCATAATATGCCATCTGTATGCCAAATTTCAGCCCGATCGGTCCAGTAGTTTGGGCTGTGCGTTGATACGTCAGTCACTTTGTCCTTTTATATATGTAATTGAGATTTCAGATTTATATAGAATAATAATAAGCGTATTAAAGAAAATATTATAAATAACCAATAATAAAATAATATTAAATTCTTGAACGTTACATGATGTAACAATAACTAAATATTATCTCCAAATGAAGTGCTATAAATAATTTATATAATATTATAATATAGCTGCTCAATTAACTATCCAAACACGTTATTAAAATTGATTTATTTACACCCATATGTATTCATAACCAATTAAATATGATATTTTCAACTATAAAACCCGCGATTTTCTTCGCCTGAACAGAGAACACCATGTAATGTAATATTATATGTATTGAAAAAACAATTGGAAAATATGGTTCCAGCATTGTTAGCCTATTTCCATACATATTGAACACGCGGTGCTTACAAGAGAAACTGAAATTAAATGTACTGTTTCTCGTGAATTGCAGATTTGCAACATATTCTTTCTCAATCTGCTGTACAAATAAAACATTTACTTGACTCGTTTCGCATTTTTAATGTACGCATAGGTCCTGGGGAATTCGGCGATATTAATATAAAATCTCAGAGGAAAAGAAAATTGGAATATTCTAGACGAACTCGGTTTGACATACGTGCCAGTATAATAATATATGTATAATACCTCTAAAATATATTATGCACAACCTGATATTTTAATAGGTTATATGGAAATCAACATTTCCAATTAATATTAACATTTTCCATTACCAAATAAAATAAAAATTAGAATAATAAATTATTATTGTCCAAAGTATAACAATACAAAAATTATTATTAATTATTAATAGTTTTGAGAGCGGATGCATATTGTCCTATCTTCGGTCTCCATTTTTCACGATAGTAAACGAAACGAGATAAGTCATTTGTAGGAGGTACCTACTACCTACTGGCCCTATTATATAAAATTTATTTAATATAATATATTATTATTATTATTATTATAATTATAATTATATTCATCACGCGTTCGGAATAACGGCGACGGTGAGTGCCTGACTAGCGGTATACTGGTCTATAACCTAAACTGGGGAGGGATGAAGATATCCTCTGTGACCGGGATTATGGGAATATATAGTATTTTGTCAACGTCATATTATGTGACACTATCAATTTTATCATACGTGGCTGCGTCCCAACAAGTGAAAAACGATTTGCTGTGACGACGTTCGGGTGCTAACCCAAAATCGTTTAAAAAATATTAGTGCATATTTTATTATTATAATAATATGGCTGCAAGTTAGTCGCACGGTGTGAACTTGAATAATAATTGTGACGTTACGTCTTATTGACAACGATGATGTGTTAACGTCGACCCCCATAAAGTAAATCTACAAAATACAACTGTATTCGATTCGATGTAAATATCAATTCCTTCGAATACTTAAATCTGCGTGTAAAAAACCACACACGGCATAATATTATAACTCATAATAAGGTCATGACTAGTTTAAGGTTAATTAAACATCCTCCACTCAATAGAAAATTTATTTTAAATAAAATAAATAGTTTAATAGTCAAATGATATGATACCAAAAATTGTATTTGATGATAAACGAAATAATATTTTAATTAAATTAATCATAAAATATTATAATATACATATATTACCACATCATTTTTTTACTTAGAGTATTAATAAAGAACCATACACGGACCACATCACGGACGTAAAAAGATTGAATGATAATAAAAATAAAAAAACTTTCATCCCTATGATCCTATAACATTTTGTCGAAAATCTCAAATTACATTATACTTAAGCATAATGTTTATTCCTCACAATAAGTCGTACAGTATTTTTTTTTTTTTTTGGTCTTAGTGAACTTACGTAGTGCATATTCATTTTCTGAACAAGTACAACTTTTTTTAACTGGATATATCACGAAACACAAGCGAAAAGCACAATGAAAAATACCGAATGACCAACGAATAAAAAATTAACAAAAATTGTTATTAGACTGTTAACTCTGAGATATTTTTTGATATAGGTATAAAACAAAATGTTATAATCAATAACTAAAATAAAGTGACAATAATAGTATCATGATATTAGATAGTTTACACTATTGTAATAGATAAAAACTAGGAACAGGCGCCAAATATTATATTTTGAAATAACTATCCGTGGCTTACATAATTTTGAAGTAAATTATTTGAAAATAAAATTATTTACGCTTATTTTGAAGTTATTAACTAGTTTAAAAACTCCAATAAACTACAATAACATTTAAATAATAATTCACTGATGTAAAAAAATATGTATATAACTGGATAATATAATATTATTATAGTGAAGAACTTTATACCGATCATTTAAAAAATAAACGAAAGTATTAAAAAAATATTCGACCGAGATTTTAACATTATATTATCGCACAAGATTATTAATACTTAATATGAATAGTAATACCATCAATTTACTACTGGCAACATTTCAAATTAGTTGGTCTGTTAAGGTTAACCATTTTTTTAAAGACAAATTAAACGTGTTTTATCTATAAGGTCGATTATTATTCCGAGTTGTGGTGATTGATAATCGTGCCTAACATAATATATTTGTAGAAATGTTCGCCTTCAAAGTACGACAATTAATAAGAGTGTGGTGTCATAATATTTCCCTTTGTGTGGTCACTTTGTGTACCTCTCCCCAAATGTATTGTTTTATCAACATGAAATATAACGTTTAGTTCCCGTATAAATATAAAACAGGAATTTAACATGCTTAGGTGTTTTCATTTCCTTAATTTAATTTAATTTTTTTTATAACGTGAGCACGCATGTCAGATATTATAATTTCTCTATTATAATATAATATATAACAAACAATTATTCATGAGAGCAGCCTGTAATATTCAATGAATGCATTTAATTTTTATAGAGTAAATTGTAATAATAAGGATGGCCTGTCGTATCATAATATCGTATCATACACAGATCAAAGGGTAGGTATTTTCTAAACAAACTTTTCGTTTTATGCGTAGGTACCCTTTACCTAGTCGCTAAATTAATATAATACTTCAAAGAATGAGATCACAACTAGTATTAGAGTATCAAGAGAGTATCAAGCAAGAGGTAATGTATTAAATTGTCTTCTTAAAAAAAAAAAATAATAATAATAATCTTGTATACGTTAATATTAATAGTTATATTATGGAAGTGTACCACGGAGCGTAACGGAAAGAACCAACAGATGTAGTTAACTAATTTCGTTATAACTTTTATTCTTATAATTTAGGAATTGTTTTTTTTATTATTTAGATAGATATTATGTTATAACTAAAATATAATTAAATATAATTTTAAACTATTTAAAATATTTAAAATAATAAACATTGATTAGAACAAAACTTATTACTTATTATTTAATTACACTTGTCTACTATTTCTGTAATATACCTTGTAATATAACAACGATAAAGGGCTGATGGTTACACACAGACTGAGAACTAAAAGATAAAATAATATTATACGTGAGTAGTCTGATAATTTATGCCGTTTATAGTTTTTTTTCGCATAGCTACTTTTAAATGTCCCATTAAATGTTAATTTAAAGAGCATTTATTAGTAGTTAATGTTATTGGTTTAGTACGTTAGCACGTGGTTGATGTCCCAATAGTCTAAAATTATAGGTTTATAGTTTACGTAATTTTAAAGAACAAACGTTCCAGATGTGACGTTTAACAGTCGTATACTGTAATCGGACTTCAGAAAATGTCAAAAATCAGTCGATATTCATAGACGTCTGTAGTGGTAATATAAACTATAAATGTTTTAATTCATTAATTAATGTTTACCAGTTCCAAAGAGCTATAAACGTAAAAAAAAACGCATTATGATGTGTTATCGCGCAACGCATCGATTAGTTTGATACACGTCCCCAAAGACCATGTCTGATGTGATTTGAATAACTAGGAGTAACCACAAAAATGTTTAGTACCAGGTAACATATTATTGAATGGTGTGTCTGTGACGAAAATGTAGTTATAAAAATGTGATAAAAACGAGGATAAATATATACGTTTTACGTGGTTTGAAAAAAAAAATGATTGTTTTAGGAAAATGTTTAAAATATGTGCAAGTAATTTGTTAATTTACTATTGTTAGACTATTGGTAATGATTTACAACTTTATTAATGAAACGAGCGAGTTTTAATTATCGTTTATCATCCATGTATTTTGTTTCAAACGATAAACATATTGAGCTATCCCAATACTCGATATTTATAGATGGGTACCTAGTTATGTATTTCACTGAATCAGATATATCAAAAAAAATTTAAACAATTTAGAAAGACAATTTAATTTTAATTTTTCATCTAACAATAAAGTGCAAGTTTATAATATGTTTTCGTCCTTTTTAAAGTCATTTTATTATTTTTATTCTTTGGTCACGTCATATCACGCAATCATTTTACGATAGCACAAAATACGTTAACAGACCAACGCAATAAAATGTGAACAAAAATGGTTTATTTTTTTTACCTATAGGTAGAAATTTTTTTAATACTTGTATGGTTTTTGATATTTATTTACAAAGACAAAAAAAGTTTCTTGGGTTTTACGGATAAATTCTCAATGTTATTTTTCATTTAGCCACTTTGAATATAATAGTATCTAACCTAATCATCGAACAAGTTTTAATAGATGAATTTAACAATAACAAAACTTATTTAGGTTCTCAGTGTTATAACATAGACATGTCACATGTAAAATATTATGTGTACGCCCATTTTAATATGAACGAAAGCAATTATATTTTAAATAAGTAATATTTAATTATCTTTATACATATTATTAAAATGTTGATGTTTAAAAATCATTCATACATATTAAAGTGATTAAAATATGTAATACTTATAATCTAATTAAATTTAATAAATTTAAAAAAAAAATTGTTCTAGTTATAAATTTAAGTTGATTAAAGCACAGAAAATAATAGTCATTATATTAATTTGAATAAAGTTATGTACCAACTAATAAAAACCGTCACCATCACGTTATTTGTCCCTTAATAACCAATGGTGATATTAGTCGGGTTTTTTGAATAGTTTACTTCACATAAACTCAACTTAAGTATTTTTAATTCATGTCACATAATGTATTGTAAGGTCAATCCCAATAAACAAAGCACTAACGTCATGCTGTACACTACATTTTAAATCCTTGCAAGTTTTTGCAAACAGAGAATCGGCAAAATTAAAGAAATGGCATTTCTGGCATTGGCACAAGACTAAATTGTCTTACGAAATCTTGTTTTTACTTGCAGATCAAAATACTTTTTACATAATTTATTTTTTATTGACAAATTTATTGTTACAATCTCTGTAATACATTTTTATTCTTATTTCTTTCGTATGAAAACAAATTAAATATGTTCACACACATCTGGGTTAAACATTACAAGGGAATCAAATTTGAATGACCAAAGTTAATTGAAATACTAAAAATATTTAAAATTAATTACTATCAAAAAATCTATTATATGATTGTGTTATGTGCTTAAAATAAGTTATAATTATTACCATACAATTTTTTTTTAGCTTTAAATGTACAAATATTATATAACTCTACAATTATGGGTACATAATCAAGAGGTTGTTACATTTGAAATGTTAAAATATAACGTGGAATAATTTTAGCAGAATATAAAAACAATTGCAGCATTGCATCAACTAACATAATAATGTAATATTATATGATAAAAAATAATAAACATTGATTAGAACAAAACTTATTACTTATTATTTAATTACACTTGTCTACTATTTCTGTAATATACCTTGTAATATAACAACGATAAAGGGCTGATGGTTACACACAGACTGAGAACTAAAAGATAAAATAATATTATACGTGAGTAGTCTGATAATTTATGCCGTTTATAGTTTTTTTTCGCATAGCTACTTTTAAATGTCCCATTAAATGTTAATTTAAAGAGCATTTATTAGTAGTTAATGTTATTGGTTTAGTACGTTAGCACGTGGTTGATGTCCCAATAGTCTAAAATTATAGGTTTATAGTTTACGTAATTTTAAAGAACAAACGTTCCAGATGTGACGTTTAACAGTCGTATACTGTAATCGGACTTCAGAAAATGTCAAAAATCAGTCGATATTCATAGACGTCTGTAGTGGTAATATAAACTATAAATGTTTTAATTCATTAATTAATGTTTACCAGTTCCAAAGAGCTATAAACGTAAAAAAAAACGCATTATGATGTGTTATCGCGCAACGCATCGATTAGTTTGATACACGTCCCCAAAGACCATGTCTGATGTGATTTGAATAACTAGGAGTAACCACAAAAATGTTTAGTACCAGGTAACATATTATTGAATGGTGTGTCTGTGACGAAAATGTAGTTATAAAAATGTGATAAAAACGAGGATAAATATATACGTTTTACGTGGTTTGAAAAAAAAAATGATTGTTTTAGGAAAATGTTTAAAATATGTGCAAGTAATTTGTTAATTTACTATTGTTAGACTATTGGTAATGATTTACAACTTTATTAATGAAACGAGCGAGTTTTAATTATCGTTTATCATCCATGTATTTTGTTTCAAACGATAAACATATTGAGCTATCCCAATACTCGATATTTATAGATGGGTACCTAGTTATGTATTTCACTGAATCAGATATATCAAAAAAAATTTAAACAATTTAGAAAGACAATTTAATTTTAATTTTTCATCTAACAATAAAGTGCAAGTTTATAATATGTTTTCGTCCTTTTTAAAGTCATTTTATTATTTTTATTCTTTGGTCACGTCATATCACGCAATCATTTTACGATAGCACAAAATACGTTAACAGACCAACGCAATAAAATGTGAACAAAAATGGTTTATTTTTTTTACCTATAGGTAGAAATTTTTTTAATACTTGTATGGTTTTTGATATTTATTTACAAAGACAAAAAAAGTTTCTTGGGTTTTACGGATAAATTCTCAATGTTATTTTTCATTTAGCCACTTTGAATATAATAGTATCTAACCTAATCATCGAACAAGTTTTAATAGATGAATTTAACAATAACAAAACTTATTTAGGTTCTCAGTGTTATAACATAGACATGTCACATGTAAAATATTATGTGTACGCCCATTTTAATATGAACGAAAGCAATTATATTTTAAATAAGTAATATTTAATTATCTTTATACATATTATTAAAATGTTGATGTTTAAAAATCATTCATACATATTAAAGTGATTAAAATATGTAATACTTATAATCTAATTAAATTTAATAAATTTAAAAAAAAAATTGTTCTAGTTATAAATTTAAGTTGATTAAAGCACAGAAAATAATAGTCATTATATTAATTTGAATAAAGTTATGTACCAACTAATAAAAACCGTCACCATCACGTTATTTGTCCCTTAATAACCAATGGTGATATTAGTCGGGTTTTTTGAATAGTTTACTTCACATAAACTCAACTTAAGTATTTTTAATTCATGTCACATAATGTATTGTAAGGTCAATCCCAATAAACAAAGCACTAACGTCATGCTGTACACTACATTTTAAATCCTTGCAAGTTTTTGCAAACAGAGAATCGGCAAAATTAAAGAAATGGCATTTCTGGCATTGGCACAAGACTAAATTGTCTTACGAAATCTTGTTTTTACTTGCAGATCAAAATACTTTTTACATAATTTATTTTTTATTGACAAATTTATTGTTACAATCTCTGTAATACATTTTTATTCTTATTTCTTTCGTATGAAAACAAATTAAATATGTTCACACACATCTGGGTTAAACATTACAAGGGAATCAAATTTGAATGACCAAAGTTAATTGAAATACTAAAAATATTTAAAATTAATTACTATCAAAAAATCTATTATATAATAGCTAAGAGTATTTATATAATATTAGAAATGTATAAAATTATAGACGTTTGTGTTATGTGCTTAAAATAAGTTATAATTATTACCATACAATTTTTTTTTAGCTTTAAATGTACAAATATTATATAACTCTACAATTATGGGTACATAATCAAGAGGTTGTTACATTTGAAATGTTAAAATATAACGTGGAATAATTTTAGCAGAATATAAAAACTATTGCAGCATTGCATCAACTAACGTAATAATGTAATATTATATGATAGTAGTAATATAAGTAAGTAATAAGTAACAGTAATATAGTATCTGTTTGATATAGTACTTTAGTCAATTCAAAATAAAAACATAGAAACAATAATATCAATGTATAAGAAGAGAAATGTTATGATTAATATCAAACCCAATTAACGTTAACATGGTATAGTCATAGCATTGATAACTAAAAACCGCACCCGACTACATTCTTATGTAGATAATTAAGGATTATTATACTGTGAAGTGTATATATGAAAATCAACGTCAGTAAGGAGGGAATTTAACAGCATAGTAAGTTAAAAAATTTAACTTTGAAATTCGTTGTAATAATGCAGTAGAGACGATTTCTGAACGTGAATTAGTTGGTTTGTCACAGCTTCTGCGAATGTTTTCATTCCGGGCTGAGTACGAGTTACTAGACTTTAGTCGGTGGAAGATTAAGAGACGATGGTTTAAACTTGAGAAAATAAAATAATGTTTCTTGTCGTGGAAAAGTTTTAACTTTTCATAAGACTGCTAACCTTTATAGTTGGTGGGCTGCGCGCAGGAACATGGACCGCATTTAACCGGTAACTCGCGTGACCTATAATTAAAGTCTTCAGTAAGGTAAGGTTCAGTGGGTGATCTAGGCGGAAATTCCCACAGTAGTATTGAGTGGCAACGATATTTATATTAGTGTGCCCACCTATAACTTGGCGATGTTTTCAAAAATTTTTGACAAAGACTTTGAAGTTAAGTTAAATTTTGTCAGCTTAAATAATCAGCTTGGTTCAGTTTAAACTCAATTTTTACAAATTTCGCAGAAAATAGTAATAGAGACAGTTTGTCGGTCCTATTGAGGATATTCCCAACGTTTAGAATGAAGAAACCGAATACTTTTAGGGCCGTTACAATGTCTTCGATGCATGTGTCGAATTATTATCGCATTGGTTGAACGTAGCTATATACATATAGATGTGTGGAAAGACAGATCTGACACCAGGTGATATTCCAAAATTCTTTTGTGGCTGCAGCTTAAAGTTTTAATTTTTATGAAATATTTTGATGTTCTAAACGTATTTTTATCTATGGTATCAAGATAGTGATAATATCGTGCGTTGGCGCATTAAGGTTAGTTATATTAGTAACAAATATTCGTGGTGACTTATGAGTAAGGTTATCGTTTTTCGTTGGCTGCGAGTTCGAGTCAATCATGAACCCGTCTTGAATAGGAAGTGGACCTGTGACCGTAGGAGGGCTGAATACCATCCTGAGATGCTCATATCGGTTTGGAGAAATGAAAGATTTACTTTTTTATCGGCTTGTTTTGGAGACGACGAGGGTGACGAATATGACGATAAATTTCGTTTTGATGGTTCATGACGGGACATGATGCAATTTTAGATACAAACACAATGGCAAATGTACAAAATATGTTCCTATTTTGTCCGAGCTATAATGCACGGCTATTATGATAACGCAGGTAACGAGCGTGATACGCGTGTAGAATGCGACGGTCAACATAGAACTGTTATCAATTTATAAAATTCACTATTGTCGTTATGTCATGTATTATGTTTTTAACAAATTAATAACATTATGTATTATGATGTTCATATTAACATCATCGTCTACACGAGGTAATTATGTACGACGCGGTTTCGGATATTTTATTTGCGCGGACTAATACTATTGTTCGTCGATTAAAAAACAACATGCCTGAACTCGTTTTAATATTCACGTGATACCTACATAATATTATAACAAACCTTCCCAGTTATAATATTTTTTTTTTTCCGGTTTACGGTCGATTACGCGAACCCCATTATCCTGCAGCGTATAGTACGCCCTTCGCGGCATTAGAATCGACTACGCAATAAACGCCGACCCGTCCTAAACCCGAACACGACTCATATTGTTATAATATAATGTAAAACGCGCACGCCGATCGGCACAGTGAGAGTGGAGCAGCTGCAGTCGTCGTGTTTGCAGTCGACCACGACCAGCGATCCGTCCCCGACAGTATTATAGCGGTGACTTTATTCATGGCGAGGATAGAGGGTTGTTAGTACACGGCGCCAATCATATTATAATATTATTATTCCAGTCGGTTTTCGTATTGTTTAGACTTATGGCCAACTAGTATACTAAAATAATCGTATTTTTACAATGGAAGAAAACCGGGAAGTTTTCCGGGAGTCTGGTGGAGCGAGGGGGGGGTGTAGTTAGACGACAGTTGATTTCGAGGAGTGTCGCAGTGGCAACTATAATATTATAGAACACTTAGTACTTTAGTGCGACATTCCGAATCCGTATAAGAATCGTCGTCATCACATATATCGTTCGATTTCCGTCGTCACCAACACCGTCTGTAAAACCTAATAAAAAAAATAATAAAAAAAATATATATTTGGAAAAAATTTGGGAAAATCTGACTTTCACCGCGGGGATGGATCCTGGTACCGGTCACGTGGCCTGGTCGTATACAGTAAATTGTGTACCGTATGACGGCCACCTACACCTCCGTCTCCTCCACCACCACTTCCACGTGCCACAGTCTACGCACGCGCGTTAGGCAGTGGAGGTCGGTGTTGGGTGAAAGGGTCATCGGAGGTGGGTGATTTCGGGGTCTAAAAGGGGGCAGACCGCAATTTGGACCAAGACAATAGACCCGGGTCGCGATCCCGGCTAAACTTTTATCTCGATTCAATTATTTTAACAGACCGACGACGTTATACCCTTTCCTTCTCGCGTCCGCAACCACCACCGCTGCCACCGACGACTCGTAATGCAATTTAAAATGATTAGTCGTCTCATTTTTACTCCTACTCCACCGCCCCATACATACGCGCCGCCATCAGTGGTGCCGGCCGCAGAGACCACTGTGCCCGGTCGGTTTTTCTCCCTCCCCTATCTTTGTCCCTGTCAGTTTTCTTTTTTTTTCGTTCCGTATTATTGCGCTGTGTCCTGCCTCTACTATATATTTTACGTTATAGTATCATAAATGTAATCAGTTGTGTAGTGTCCTACGATATGTGATGTTATAATAGCTACCACATGGTACCCATAATTGATGCGATCGAAGATGATGCACGGGATGCTGCCTCACGAAAATATCCTACTATGTTTGTCTGTCTTGCACGTTCACCGTAATTGCGCACTGGTATCACTGTACGGTATCTACGTAGGATGAATTGCTGATCCTGTGCAAATCCACAGACTTATCCGAAGGAAAATCCAAATTCATCCGGTACAAATGATTCCGTAATTTTATAATATGGGTAGCTGCAGGTTAGCGTCATGAGTGACGTCAGTGAGTAATAATTATTATTGTAATACACAATGTATAGTTACAGAATCTAAACTAATATAATATCACCTAATGAACAAAAAATAAATTTCGACTGATGTATTCCGATGACTTATTGAAGTATGTTGGTCATACGTTTGATACTGAGTTCTGTATGTGAGTGTTTGGTGTTCACGAAATATGATAAATAATAAGGAATTATCGTAAGCAACATATTATAAAAATATACTAATTTGTCATACACGGTGCGTATTGTTTTAGATCTCTGGAAATTCATATGTATTCGCACGTCATCAAAGTGTAACGAACATCCTTATGTACAAGACGCATTAATGGTGTATAACCCAATATTTGTACAGCGCAGATGAAATAAACTTGTACTAACACATTGTGATGAAGAGCATACGATTATTGACATAATGAAACAAACACAGCGTAGGGACGCTGTTTATTGTTGTAATTTTATTTCGTTTGACACTTTAATGTATTTCTAATGAACATAGTGAAGCACACAGAGCCTCTGTTCTAAGACGCGCGTAGTCGTAGGTACAATTATTATACATTTCGAGAAATTATAGCAAAGTAATTAATTTCTCCGCACGTTTGTAGTTTGTGAAGTATTTTTATTTTGTAATGTCGAAGAGGTCAGACAAATTAAACCAGTTTTTATAATTTTAAAAAAAATGTTCTATTTAGCCAATAACGAATAGGTGGGTACCTAATGAATATTTTTTATGCATAATAACAATATAACTTATAGAAACGAGAGTGTCCTAAGTATTATTATTATTCATAGTAACGCAGAGCCGAACTTATTAGAGCTATAAATTTGAAATTTACAATATATGCATAGATACAATTGGTGGTCTTATAATTTTAAAACAATAATATATATTATAAGTTCTTAAAAATTGATAAATATGCCACACAAATAAAATATATAAATACGAAATAATATACCATTTCTATTTGGTAATGTTTGGAAATATTGATCGATAAAATTATTTTTCTAACAACATTAGTTTTATAACGAATTAAAAAGTTTTATCTTCAAAGGCAATAAAAAAGATTGGTCATTTATATTTTTGGTTTTTAGATTCTGAGTGGAGCGAAAGAATGTATTGGTTTTACAATGGTGTTCATTTTTAAGGTGTGCTTCGATTTCAAGATATAGTATCTTATCTTTTAGCAAATTGGATCAAGATAGTACTTTAGAAAGGTCATTTTTCGATTTTCTGAACGACACACAGCTTTCTAAATAATAAATTACTGAGGTATCTCTTGTTCATAAATTCAGTAATATAATTAATATTGTGTGATATACCGTTAAAATAATATTGAAAAAAAGACATAAACCTAGGAAGTCTCTGTGTTGTCTAGTTGGTTTCAAGTGTGCCTTTTCGATGAATGATGAGTAACTAATGGAATGGATGTGTGAAATAAGAATTCAACAATAACTACCTACGTAGGTATCAGAGTATATTATAACTTATAAGGATATTTTATAATTTTAATGTTACTGTGAGTAATTTATTTTAAAGTAAGTTAAAACTAATGTGGTATGATGAAGTGATTTTTGACAAAAACTTCGCATAGTATGTTATATTCTGTATAATTAGTTATATCTTGAAATATTATTGTTATTAACATATAAGTCAATATCAATGTACCGCTAAGAACGGTGCAAATAGTTTCATGGTAATATACATATTATCTATACAACTTAAAATTAGTCAAAATATTTTGAAATTGTAATTGTGAATAAAACAAGTACAAGAAATGTAATATATAAAAAATGCAAGTCTGACGATTTATATTTTTTTGTTTACAATATAATAACTGAATTCGTTAGAGAAACAATTGTAAGTATGGATTTCTAACTTCATGAAAACCAAGACTTTAAATATTAAAAAAATAAAATTACGAATAGCTAATTTAAATATTTTTGAATGGCTCTATAAAAAACATATGAAGAATCTATTAAACATTTTCAAGATTCTAGTTCGAGAATGGTGATTATTATAAACAAAAAAAAATTACAAATTCAAAAAAATAAAATAATTATAAAAAGCGTATCGATACTATACTAATATTTTGAATTTATAAATTGTATTGAGCATAGAAAATGATAATTTAAGTAATAGTGAAATGTTTCATGTTTCTACAATAATTAATATTGTTTGAATTTTTATGAAAAAAATCACTATATTATTATTTGAATATTAATTTGTTTTTTTGATAGTAATACGGCTGAACTAATTTTAGCTCAAAAATATTAGTTCATAAAATACTTAACTATTTTTAGATAGGTATAATAAATACAACTATTTGCATGACCCGCTGCAAAATGTTCCTTTTTTGGAAATTTTACATTTATTTTATATTCTAAATATTATTATGTTCACGTTAGTCCACATCATAAACTAAGTAACATTTTATTATTATTTCACTATTGTCTCTTTATTATTTTTTTTTGTATGAAAATTAAACTTGTCCAAAATCATAAACTTCAAATATAGCATTGAATATAATTTTTAAATATTTATTATATACATGCATTATAACAATAAAATAAAAAAAAGAAAATGGTCTGGTTATTGACAAAGTATATGGATCTCATAAATAGGTACATTAAACAGTACGCTCAATTGAAATATTCGTCAATAATGCATAATATATTCTAAAACTAAGTAATTAAATCGAGTTCCACTCAATGGTATTAGAAACTAAACTAAATCTTGAAATGTTTTAAATTGCACTTGTAGCAAAAACTTATTTAATTATATGCAAATATATTCAGTGTAACTGAGTACAACAAAGGATATAATGATATAATTTAAAGTAAAAATTACTTTACGTTTACATGGTTTTACATATTTTAAAGGGGCAATTAAAAATAATAAAATTACCGTTTTAATTTGAGAAACATATTTAGACGTTATACTATGCAAATTTGAATTTATGACGATTCGACAAAATTGGATACGTCAAAATATTAGTATAAAAAGAAAAAACCTACTCTAAGTAGTGTACCTACTCTAATTTTTTTTAACAATACAATATGACGTTCTTTTCGTCGTCGTTCGCAGAGTTTTTAATTGTAAGAAAATCGTGACGGTATGTTAACATTATTAAGTGCAAATATATATCGTTTATTACATAATGTTGTACACGATCAACAAGCCCAATGCGTATTAGTTGTATTGATTTAACACGATTCAGAGAAAGAAAAATATACGGATTACATTTTCCTCTTGTAACTAACACTATAGTGTGAACACCGGCATGGTTTTCTGCGGAATTTAGAGAGAGAGAGAGAGAGAGAGCGAGAGTAATCTAACGGAGAAATTTTTATCTATTTTTTATGGAATGGAAAAAAAATTGTAGTGGAATAGAGGATAATATGACATCGGGTTGAGCATCTGAACGAGGGGAAGTAGTTTTTATGGGATCCTCGTTACGCAATTGTCGTTGTTTTTTCGTTGGTAACCAAAAAGGGTGTATCAGTCTACACTGGCACGGACAACTGTTGTAAAGCGAGTGACAAAACTGCCAATTTAACTTCCATTCACCACGTAATCAATTTAATTATTTCAATTTAGTATAATGTATCTTTGCGTTTATTTGATTTTAACCAATACATTTACAATGAATCATATGCGAATTAATTTTAATATATCACTTGAATATTTGAATAGATACGAAAATAATAAATTATATTATTTAATATAACTTGCAATTTGTCACTTATAAAAATGAGATACAACTTTCATCAGATATAATCCATTATACTAGTTTTTTTTTTATTTATTCGTATGGAAATTATTGTACTAGTAATTATCTTTCTTTCTTTCTCTCACTCTCACTCTCTCTCTCTCACTCTGATTCTCTCCCACGCACACACACACACACACACACACACACTCATGAATGATAATTGGATTTTGTAACATGAATGACCCTTTTAATGAGTAATCGTGGATTAAGAAATACAATTTAAATAATATTTTTTGTATTGGAATTATATTAATGTATTTAATTTTTGTTGTATATTTACATACAATAAATTATACTTAAGTAAATGTTCACAGAAAATTTTATTTTGAAAATAATGAAAATTTTGATTCTGTTTTCGGGAAATCTTTATAATTTAAAACGATGAATATTAGTGCGGCAGAAAATTATATCATCATTATTTATTATTATTATTATTTTGTACAGTAGCAATATTCGAAAATATAAATAATAAACATTGTACAAACATTGCACAAATTTAATTTTCAATTTTAACATATATTAATTCCGCCGTTTATTATTTATTTATTTTCAATTTTCAATTGGTATTCAAGGACATTATTATATCGATATATTCAATTTGTGTTTTTTTTTATTTTAAATATTTTTCATTTAATACTGGTTATGGTTAAAAAAAAAATACTGAAAAAGTTTAAATGGTATTTTATGATAAGCTAAATGTTAACTTTACGATACCATTTTTATTTGATTGGAATTCATATTTTTCGTTATTTTCATCGTACGTGACAATGCATTAATATGCCTCATAGGTTACTAAACATTATACACCATGTGTATTTAATCTGTGAGAATATATGGCTTGACATACTATATTCACAGTTGGTCTGTTTTGGTATAGATAACGTCACGGTATCATAATGTCAATAATAATAATATAACCAATAAAAACAAAAACAAGAACAGAAACATTTTTTTTTACAGCTTAAAGTGCCTAAGTAATTTGTTGTGTGAATGAATTGCTTACATGTCTAGGTTCAAAATATTCTCGCCAAAAGTTAAATTATAACATTACTATTGTTCTCGATAGTAAAGTTACAAAACTCTTAGTGGTATTAGAACAAACAGAATTATTTAGATGCTAATTCGTCGGCGCTCCGGATAGGCAAATCAACGGCATGCGTGTCAACAATAGCCATTTTGCCTGTACAGTACGCTATGTTATAAATTAATATATTAATAATATAAATTGTGCACATTGGTAAAGATCGATACTGCTATCACGATGGAGATAATATTACTAACGTTATATTTTAATTAAATATTTGATAATAATAATATAACTCAAAGTATAGTGTTAAAACCGTGTCTACGCTTGAAGTATCTTAAATGATATTTCCCTATGCGTCTCAATAATAATAAAATCCAACAAAACATTAACAAACAGGCAGACATGGAACAATTATATTTTATATTTTGTGTAACCGAAATATCATGAGACTATTAATTATAATAATAAATACCTTTTAAAGTAGGTATATTATTATTATATTCATTGAAACCGTGTTTTATATCAGGTGATAACGTTTTAAAAACCGTTTATATGTTTTACATTTTATGTTCATACACTGAGAATACATACATCAAGAATGTAGATACTATATTGTGCAGACTTCTTAAAATAATTGTATGGGGATTTTTCATATTGAAATTATTTTAATTGCAAAGTGTAATAGTTATATTTAAACACTGGAAACCAATTTTGAATCAACAAATTATATCATTATCCTAAACTATAACATAACACACGTAACTTTGAACTCGGAAAATCATCATAAATTATATAAAAAAATGTTTTCGAATACAGTGACAAGAGTTTGATTAAAATAAGCAATCGCATTGTACATATTTTATAATGAATTCCGATAGTAGTTCGCATGACGTATATTAATATTAAGTTCATAAAACACAATATCTTACTGTAGGATAATTATTATATTAATATGTTAAAACAAACAAATTGTTACAAAACGCAATATAATACAGAACTCTTTAAATACCTATTTGAAACCTATTTTTAAACAACAATTTCTCATTAATTAAGGTTTTTATATTATTTTATTTTATACGCCGCTCTCTTATTATGTATGCGTTATCTATGCATTTCCATAACCGTTTAGAAATTATTTACCAATTCCTAAACAATTTTACTCATCGGCAGTTTGTTGTAAAAATTTTATTTTTTGATTATTTTTGTTCTAAATAATTTCTCACGAGTATCTGAAATCAGGATTTTAAGAAACAAACTGCTTAAAACTTATTTTATCTCCAAAAATCTCATTTCTTTTACGAAAAATAATGGTATATGTTTTATAGTAGGTACTCTTATTTTCTATGTAGAAGTTAAAATATTAATTGTATGATAAATATACCTTGTTAAATAAATCCTCAAGCTGGTTCAATATTTTAGTTTAACAGCTGTAACTACATTTGAAAATAACCTATTTATAAATTTAAATGAATAATATTGGACCGTAAGTCATAACAAAAATGTAACGGTTATAAAGAAAACTAGATTATTATATAAAATGTACGTAGTACGTTTTATTGAAAATTATACTATTATTGACTATTATCACGCAGGATGTTATTGAGCAGCATATTTTACTACAAACGGTAAACTATATTTGAAACATTTTCACGTAACATGTTTCTGGTAAATATTAAAAAACTTTAAATTTGAAAAACTTAAGATCAAAGTTTCTAAATATTATTTTAATAAAGAATGTTATTATTTTTTGAAATGTAATATACATAAATTAAAATTATATAATATTAACTATATTCATGCGCATAATGTAATATAATAATTTATTAAAAATACCAACAACAAGGAAAATCTGATAATATTGTTTTAATTAAGTAGCCTCAAATTACAGTATTGAAAATAATTCATTATGCATCGCACGATTTCAATGGATCCTTTGGTCAGGACAAGAAATTGTTATCACATTAATGTGGTTAAATTGTATGCTTACTAAATATCAGAAACCACAACAGCAGCACAAAAGCAGCGAGGAGTTTTGCCGATGAAAATAAAAAATAAAAAAACCTTAATCGGTTGTCATAGTTATAATGACTGTTATATCTGTCACGTCATCTGTTTTCAAAAACATGTTTACAAAGTTACCATCTGCAAGTTTGACAGTTTTCGCATATCCATTTATAAACACTTTATAAGCAGGTTCTAAATATATTGTTCGAAAATAACAATGCATAACAACCATAGATACTTAGATTTTTTTATGTTACAAAACCACTAAGATATTGTCGTACAACTATTGTAACAAAAATAGTAAATACATCAATCAAAATAATATTATATTAACACGTTGCAACCAATAAAAAAAAAAGAGGATAATCGGTTTTTATATTGAAACGCTTAAGTTATGGTAAAATCTTGCGTAGTACCTATTAAGTTTTTACTAAATTATGATCATAATATTATAAACGTGATTCTATAAAACTGTAAGATAAATCTTTAATCTTTATAATATGTAATATGTTTTGAATTATAAGTGCTTATATTAATATAGTAAGATATAAACAAGTATTTGGGAAATAATTTCTTAAATATAAAATTTAATAATCGTATGTATGATAAAACTATTTTGTATAAATAAATTTAATAAAATGTATGGCAAATAGAACATATTATAACAGAAAATTTGTAGATTAAAAATAAATAATATATTTTAGAAACAAAAAATTAATATTTTTTTTATTCATGAATTCTGTATACTTAGTTCAGTAAAGGTTTTCAAGTGCGACTTATTTAATCTTCATTAGTGTTCATCAATATTAATATTACGCATTTTAGTGCAACCACAATTTAAAAGAAATACTTTAAGATACCAATTAAGTTGTTTTATTGGGTAAAACTCTCAGTACTTAAAATTTAAAGACGTGTTATAATTGTACATGTAATATTTGAAGTTGTCAGCATAACGTACTTTTAGTGGTTTAATTGTTACGTTTCATTCCATTATTTTTGGTTAGTACAAAAGGTCGTACAATTTCCTGGCATTTTAATTTATAAACTCAAGTTACCTTTATTTTTCATCTAATTTCTCCATATTATAACTAACATATAACGTTTTTCTAGCTCATTCAATATAATATTCAAACAAAATTTCTAAAGAAGAAATAATTTAACTGAATAGTTTATTACTGTAAGTCATTAAAATTATGAATTCGTCTTAGTTTACAATTTATAAATAAATTATTTTTTACAGAAAAACTTCAGGATTATTTCTATAGAATACAATATTTACAATTAATTATTATTTTAACTATAACATAAAAAGTTTAAAGGAAATATTAACTGCAAATGAATAATATTTTAGAGGCAATGTATATAATAGTGTAAATGTGTGGAATACACATTTCACGGGCATTTTTGGACAATATGTATAATTTATTATTTCAAACATTTCTATATTTTCCGCACAATTTATAAAATAACCAATTTATTGCGGTTTATGTGAACTTTAAAACAACATATAATTCATATTGATATTTTATTATAGTTATTCGTGCAAATAATGGTGTTCAAGTAGTTCAAACATTTAAAAAGTACTTAAACTACATTTCGTGTTTAATGTCTTATTTTAGTATATTAGTTATTATATAATATTATATGTTATTATTTATTCACCATCAACTATCATGGTAATAATATAAAACTGTGTATGCACTCAATAATAACTCCCATACTACTCAATTTTTATAATATTGATATTTCAAAATTTCAAAAACACAAACTGTTAATCTGTTTTATTAATACCGGTTACCTAATTACTTAGGTGTGGCCATGTATCATAATCCATATAGTCATAAAAAAATGTTTTAAAAAAATACAGTATAGTCAACGGTCTACCCTGACAATCACATACCGGAAATTTACTGAAGCTTTTAATATAATTCGGTATGCGTATAATGAAGAATTTCTAGCAAAGTGCAAAGTTCCCGGATGACTATGTAAATCAAAATGTTACGGAAGTATAATCCGTGTATTAATAAATAGTGATAAAATATAAAATCATTCTTTTTTCAAAATACATTTTTAGGTTTGTAGGTCATCATTAAATAAAACTCAATACATGATATCTACATATTATTTTGAATTAAATTGCAAGCCATGTAATATTTGTCTTCGCATAATAAAACTACTAATGTGACTACCTTTATCTACTGGCCCACTTACATTGGAATTCTTAACGATTCCCTGGAATTTGACGAAATTCCCAGTTTTTTAATATACCTACCCGTAAAAATAGTATACAATGGAAATTATTTTAAATCTGCACACACAAATATATATAATATTTCCCAACTCAAAGGTTTGATAATTTATATCAAATAGCTAGTCGTTGACGACAAGCCATAGTACTTGTTTTTTGATCACGAGAAAATGGATTCTTCTTACGGAGAGCTTATTATTATATAGCAAAATTTACAAGAAGTAAATTGGAGATTATTTTTGAGATGACTCTCAGGAATAGCGCACCACTTTTCTTTCAGTTTCAAAAAAGAAATGCATTCAACAAAATTTCCAAATTAAAGTTTTACCAACAAACTTGAAAGATAATAGCATAAATGAATTGTTGGACTTAGCTAATGTAATACGTTGTTTTGAGAAATATTTTTAAATTTTCGAGGCAAATAAAAATAAATAAATATAAATCTGAGAAAAGTCGTAAGAAAAATAACCAGGAAACAACGAATTATTTCGCCTAGAGCTATCATTTGGAATATACTGTACAAATTCAGATTTTACCTAACACCTGTTTCAAGTATAAAATAATTACTAGCAAACAAAATGTATAAAATCATTATATTTTGATTTCGTGTTAATTTATGTTCTAGTTATGCGTGATTTTAATCGCCATGTTGGCGTCAATGGTGAATCGTATTGTTCTTTAACACATCATATAATTATGTTCTTAAATTTGTTATTATATTTCAGTACGTGTGCGTTAAAATCCCAAAGTAAATAATCGGAAAAAACAATATATACGTCGGTCGGAAATCAATTCAATCGTCGAGAAAAATAAAGATAAAAAGGTTATAAAAGAAGAAAAAGAAGGAAAAAAAATAATAATAGTAAAGTTTGAGCTTGACTGATATTGAGTCCCTTGTTTCAAGTCACATCAGTCATTCTCGATTGGCGATCGGTTAAAGTTTGTTATGTTATATTATTATTTTCCACCCCCCCCCCCCTCCCCCTGCGCGTTTCATCACCACCGTGACCGTTCAAAGGTTACATAGATAAGGACCTATATCGTCTCGACATTTGCCCGGGCAATCCATCACCACGCATACCATCAACTAGGGACAGCTTGTTAAATTCGGTCGTTGTCATAGTCGCACAACGGTCCCTTTTCAATAGTTCGCGGGCGTGGAAAAATCGTATTAAATAAAAAAAAAATGTATATATATATATATATATATATATAAAATATGAATAAATAACAATAATAATACAATATAAATAATATCCGAAGAGTAGAGAATGAGACAATATAATAAATATACTTTGTATTCCCTCTGTCTTTCGGTACAGTTGCAAGTCCCTGGGGCACGTTACTGTTTGTTACTGGATCTGATTAACGTAATGTACCGTTAACATATATAGGTACCAACCTCACGACACTACTTTTCTACTACTGACTGCACGTCTTGTTCTCTCTTTTATCATTACCACTATTATATTATCACTTCCACTCTGCTACCAACATATTACCACTACCTAATACTATAGTTACTACTACTACTACTACGGCTACAACTACAAATACCTACCACTACTGCTACTATAATATTATACTTCCATCACTTCTATTTTCACTACACAACTATACGACTATTACTACTACAATCCAGACAAAATGGTCCACCGGTCGCAATTACCGTTACCGGAAACGATGCAGAAATAATAGGCTCCTAAGTCGTTCCTGTCCCCCGTACCACGGGCTTACGCGATACTTTTAAACTCGATCACCGTACCTAAAACAAAACACATTTATAATAATATAAACATTATATACAATATACATATATAGGATGAACAGATAGATGGATAAATAGATGTACACACGTTTTAGGAAAAAGGTGTTTCTCTGCAGATTCACAAACAATATGCTCTCGTATTTCTATGGTTGTATATAAAAAAAACATATGTGACGGTTTATACTTTTCACGAATAGTCACGTCGATACCTACTACTGAGAGCAATCCAATCGAATTTGCTGTATATGCGCGCAGTAAATGGTAATATGATTTCGTACTCATTCCGCTGTTTATTTTCTATACAAACAATATAAAAACATCAGTTCCTGTATTTTTTCTCTATGTTTTTTTTGTATCTATAAGACAACAAGACAACCACCGCTAATAACATTGTTTATTTGATATAGAAATTCAACTAATTTAGACGTGATTGTATTTTTTTTTATTTTCAACGATGTTCAATAAAATCTAGATAATATCATATTGTTTATCATTCCAACGGCAGCATTTTTACGATGGGTCACAGAGAAACCGATGGTTTAAACTATTATGCCGATATTTTATTTTTTCTTACTTGGAGATTAACACTGACATAATATTATTATTTAATATGGCATCTGTAGTCTGTACGTATTATTGGCATCTCACATGAGCGTTCGGAATAATTTTATGTCAGATGATTTATTCGAATCCATTCAACATTTTAAAACAACTCGACATAATTACAACTGTCGACGTAAAACTTTATACCGATACGGTCAATTAAATACAAACGAACGAAACGTCGCTTGGAATTGATACGTGACAGAAATATTGGAGCGTTTCATTTTTACTACATACAAACATCTATAGTTGTTGATTTATTTATCGTATGGTCAAATACTCCTCGTTGCAACGGGTGTTCGTGACGTGCACCCTCTTTGCGTTTCATGTTTTCCAACCACTGCGTATAAAGTTATCTGATAAATCTAGTATTGTTTAACTTATAGACGTTTTAAGATGATTGTTGTTGTAACGAATCTACGCTGTTTTCACTTTGTGAGAAACACATTACGAACGCATTAGCCTATAGTGTTTGCTTAAAAATAAAACTCATACAACGGATGATAGTCTATCATGGGAGCTAGGTACTATATTATTATTATTAAATTTGGCGATTTCCATCATTGCTGTAGTATACAAGTCAATGGTAGCTAGCAAATAATAATATGATATTTGTGTTACATAAATATATTCTTTTAATTTTTTTCCTTTTAATGATGTAGGTACGTTATTTGAGAATAAATTAAATACACTTTGCTTTACAATAATAGTAATTAAAATATAAATAAAATATAATATTATTCGCAGTATCATTTGGAAATTTTTCGACGATTTTATGATTTGACTTGATTTATTTCCGAAGTCCGAAGTAAGCCATGGTCAATGTTATAATATTATTATTATTTACGATAGTATTTTTTTATGAATCGCATTCAAAAAATATTATTAGAATATATGAATTTAAATATTTCAACACGAAAAATGTTCCCTTTATATGAGATTAATAATAATATAAAATGATGTAATCGGATATAATATAACAAACGGAATCACAGATTCTCATTCGACCTGCATAATATATTTGACCTTTCATGCATACATCTATTGTTCCTATTACTTTATGACGTTTCTACCATATTATGCGTATTATACCATTGTTTATTTATTATTGCGTAGTTCATCTTTAAAACAAGTAGAATACGCCAAAAATTAAATGTACGAATTTTCTTACGTTATTGTTATCGATATACCTATCCCGTTTACTCGTGTGCACAAACGCTCAACATTGTATTTGTATATCTAAGTGCAGGCCAAAATCCATATTGTGATACTATTCGTGTGTTTCTAGCTCACTCGACGGCGTGTGTGTTAGTGTGTGACGAGCGTTGAACAAACGAGCCATTTAAATGGTTTAACACGACTAAACGATTTCGGCATAGGGCACTTGTCTGACGAGAACCGAGATTCAAAACCCCATCCCGCCACACACGCCGTCCCCTGGCAACAAATCATTCACCCTTCCCAACTCCTTCCGTTTTACGACTCAGTTTTCATTTACGTTTGTCGAGATTCCTTGTCGTCGTCGTCGGCATCATCGACCATCGTGCGCAGTGGACTCTCGATTTTGAGGCTGCTAAATATAACATGTCTCTCGCCTAAATATTATAATTACAGCACAATAGCCGTGGTACGGTGACGATGATGATAATTATATTTAAACAATTTACATTTTAAAAAGAAATTCACCGACTTATCAGGACATTGTAAAACTGGCAATGGCGGAACAAAGACTTTATCATTCACATGGTCCCACACAAAGAAGTCTCATAGTGTGAGGTCATTTGGTGATCCTGAGAGCCAGGAATCGAGGTGCTGGTCTTGGTTATCTGCGCGACCTATTCAGCGTTATAGATAGTGTTGATTTAGGAAGCCTCGACCATTCACGGTGCCAACTTCCAAAGTGGAGGAATTGGAATACCGATATTGTTCGTGTTACAGACGGGCGGTGGCCACATGTATGTAGAATTGTAAAGATTCGTGAAATATTTTTAATCTGTCTGTGTCACTGTTAAATTAAGTTTTAGTCATTGAAAATTGGTGCATTCTTTTTGGAACGTTCTTTAGTTTATCCTGCACGACGACGAGACGATAAATAGTAATATTTTTGGTTGCAGCTCTCCTAAACTCGTCGTCGTAATTACGAATATAGGTATATAATATTATGGTTTCATCTAGAACATTACAACCATAGTATACTGTAATGGTTTAGTGGTGCCGGGAAGGAAAAAAATTGGTGAAAAACACGTGCCACGCTGAAAATTTGCTTCGGTGTCGCGGTAATTACATTTTTTCACCGGTTATTCGCCTATGGAAGCCTAGCATGATATCATACATTATTATGTTGATATTATAATATTTTTGTCACCCACCGACACCGTCACCGCAGCCGCCGCGTTATAATCCGTAAACGTGCACCGGTGCTTCCATTATATAGCTGTAGGGGTAAGTACGTACCGCACGTAGCAGTATCGCTTTACGGCTTGTCAGCAACGTGTTGTAGTCTCTCGTCGGTGGATGAAGTTTCTCACACACATTATGCCCGTACTACACACACACACATAATATGTTTATATGTATTGCGACGCCGGCCAAAAGACTCTTCGAGCGAGTGGTTCACATCGCAAATATTAATCAACTCGCACGCCCGAGTGTAACGACGTTCGGCGGTGGGCAACACCACGCACGCGCGCCACCGAATAACGACGTAGTAGGTAGGTATACCCATACTTATGTGCGGCGGATGATGATGCCCCACATGCGTGAGACAGATAAACGTGACGCTGACAAATGAAGGAAAGCCCCGAGGCAATGCCGAAACCGTGAGGGTGAATTGAAATGTCGTCATCAATTTTATTTATGTTTACATATTATTATTATTATATAGGTACGAGAGGAATCGGAGGGGGGAGGGGAGGGTGGTACGTACGCACCGCCGTCGAAGAAAGCACCGCCGCCACCAAACGCGAAATGGATAATAATAATAATATGAAACTCGAGAATTTATTGTAATACGTTATCCCTCGCCCCCGAAACACAGCGGTGCGACGACAATAACGCCACAAATGTGTATAGCTACGACGTAATACCACCGGTCTCGATGCTGTTATAATAATTTTCTGTTGAACATGATACACGTCATAACGCACCCTCCCCATCCCCCCCCCCCGAAATCAAACTAGTATAAGGTATAACTACCTCGCGTCTCG
Organism: Metopolophium dirhodum; assembly: GCF_019925205.1. Lineage (NCBI taxonomy): Eukaryota > Metazoa > Arthropoda > Insecta > Hemiptera > Aphididae > Metopolophium > Metopolophium dirhodum. The sequence continues at coordinate 5,215,887 of NC_083566.1, forward strand.
TCACACCGTCTATTTCTGTGTACACGACGGCTTAAACGGGAAACGTCGTAATTGCTGTTGTTGTTGTTGACCTGCCCGGCAAAGTGCGCATTGGTGTATCATATTTTTATCAATAGGGACCTACCTAATAATAATCAGCTGTTAAAAAACTGAAAACTGACAACAATTAATTAATCATTATTGGAGCGAGACCTACGCATTTCGTCGCGCCATCGGATAATTCTGTTGAATTCCACGCGACTGCTTCAACGTCAGAGTTACGTTTTAAGTCTGCCCCGGAAAAGTGCGCATTGGTTTCATTAAAGCAATGTTGACTAAAAAATATGATTTGTTACTTATATACGAAGACTCGACCGTCGTCGAATTGCATGAAATACGTAGGTGGATGTGTAGGTACGTCGCATCGATGGTAGTCATTGGACTATTATTGTAGTGATTGTTGTATTCTCAATAAACAATAATAACTATATATTTTTGTAGCGTACCTATATTGTTTATTATATTTTGTCACATATTAGCCATGGGAAATAGCATTCACATTAAATCAAAGTCAATTAAGTGTAGCGGTTAAATAGCCGACACTTATTTGTGATTGTACAGCTGATGACAGCGTGAATTTAAGTTTCGGATGTCAAATAAAATACACATTACATCAATGATAATAATTGCATTTCTAATTTAAAAAATATAATATATTACATTCTTGTATAATATTTTCTTCTAAATAACGATATTGTTCATGATTTAACATCCTTAAAAACGTTGTACTATAGCCTTGTTACTCTTCAAACTTTCAGAGATATTAGTCTTGCAAATGATTGGAATAAATATATTACTATATAATATGTATATATGCAACAATATATTCTGTATAGCAATATTCTGCACTATAGAATTTGGCCAATTGTTTACCGAATATGTTTTACAGCGTGACTGTGCTAATATCAATATATTTTGTTCATAAAACGGAAGGTTATTGAGTGTCAGCCATATTTACTTAAGGGATCGGCTCCGTCATTGGTTGTAACTTTTTTTTTTATGTTCAAATAACGTCAAAATTAATTTCATATTATTTTCAAATTCTTTGCGTTAAAGCAAATAAATTGAAGTGACGTGTTTATGCATCATTTTCATTTCTTCATCGGCGGAATATTTACGCCAAATAAAACCGTCACACTCAGTGCAAGGAATAATAATATATTATGTTTTCGTATTCTTGATAACAAAATAATGTTGTAATAATTTATAGATGTGGTTGTCCTAGTAAGACAAATTATTTATTAAATCAAATAGTAATATTAGGTAATATGCCTACTTGTATTTTTTTCTTTAACCTGTCTCACAATTATTCACAATAATCTGACCATAATAGACGGTTCAATAGCTTTAATAAACTAATTATTTTCATTTAATTACAAAAAATAATAAATATTACATATACTAACGACTTACGGTTTAATGATAAAGTATAAATGATTTATTCAATAATTGCATGACTATGATACCAATAAACTGTATTGGTATCATAGTCATGCAGTGATGTACAAAGAGAAAGATCTTAGACAGGCGTGGCAATATTTGGCACAACAATATTCCAAGAAAAATAATTAAAAAATTGTATGATCCGATATTATTCTAATGTGTCCATATCAATTATTATGTTATAATTTGTACAAAACATATAAACAATGATTAATGATAATTATTTATGATAGAAACAAAAATGTTTGTGCTATTACATAGAAGGTACGTCGTTTACAAGTTAAGATAATATGGTGCCAATTCTCCAAATATTCCACCGATGTATGAAATTTTAAAATTATATTGTCAACGTAATTATAATACTTTTCCACTTCTATACTGTCAGATATATAATAGGGGGTTGGGGGTTGGTGTATTATACTAACAAAAATGACAACGTTATTATAATACTTTTCCACTCGTATACTGTAAGATACATAAGTAGGGGGGGGGGGTCGGAGTATTAAGTTAACAAAAATAACTTCAGAGGAAAAACTCCAGGGCCTCATAGAATTTTCGGATATGGATAGCTTTTTTTTTATCTTTAAGAAGAAGAATTTGTATAACCCTCATAAAACTTTGATACTTTATTGAATATTAAATAATGTTATAAAAAAAATTGTAAAAAAAGCTTAAAATTGTATTTTTTATATAGATCTATTGCAAAGTTTTAAATTAAAATATTAAAAAACGGAGTTCAGCGCGGGCTACAAAATTATTTCCTCTATTAATTAAAAAATTTAAATCATCAAATTTGGTTGATTCTACGTTACAGGATCATTATTCCCGTTGACTGTATTTTTTACGGCAAAATTACATTGGGGCCGGGAGCCTTAAGTACAAAGTATCACCATTTACAATTTGACAAGACCTTCTCATAAAATATAAACTTTGTTTGGAATTTCTTAATACAATCATCCTACATTTATAACTATTAATATTGTGTAGATTGAGTTTTTGTATTATGACAATATACAACAATATACTATTGAGATAAACGCATATACGCGGATGGAATTATAGAATTAATGATAATAACTTAATATGGGAACAACATTTACTGACATCATAAAGCAATTAAATTTGAACATATTATTTATCAAAATTTGTAAATATACTACTGATACATTGTATTGATACATATAAGTATCTGTTGTATACTATTTGTTATGTAAAATATATAATGAAAAATATTTTATAAAAACACAGTTGTCCTCTTCACTTTATAAAATGCAGCATACATAGAGATTATTACTTAATACTTGGCAAATGTAAACGTATAAATCAAATCTAAAACAAAAATAATTGATCAAATGAGAACCTTTTATAAAAACGATTTATTTTCTATTGGTTGGGTCTTTTTAATTTGATTTTATATCCAATTCGCATACTATTTTGAATAACGTAAAATAATATTATGGGTTGCATTTACTACACAACGTCAGGTGTAATACGATTATTACGGTATAATATTATAAAAAGTTGTACTTTTATAAAAATGCAATAACGGTATTTTAATTTCTTTTGTGTTATTGAATAAAAATAATACAACTTACTATAAATTCCAAAAAATTATATAAGTACCTTATATTAATACCCTAATATTATGTTCTAACAAATAAATAAAATAAAGTTGAGCATTTTAGTGATAAAACTGTTTTATCAGGCATATAAATTTAAAACCAAAATCAAGTTGACATTTTTTTAGACGACCTTTTTATTATATCTTCCACTCAAGGGTTTATTTTACCGGTAAGGCGTATACATTATTATAATAATTTATTATGATCACACGGCGTTTTGTATAGGCTATTCGGGCACTCCCCTGTCGTGGATGCATTTTATTGATTATTATAGTTTTCAAAGTATGATAAAATTGATAATTTTAAGGTGCAATTAGTAAGTATATAGTAGGTTTATAAACATATATTTAGAACACCTTATATCCCCGTTGTGTCAGTCCATTCGTTAGTTATCTACACATAGTTAGAATTGTTTATTTTAAGGTGTTTATTTAATGTCCGTAGTTACTGTGCTTAGTTATAAGATTGATAATATTAAGATATTTACTTTCCATTTATGATATTAAGATAATAAAATTATTGTATAAGTATTAAGTATTTAATATAGATTCATACTAGCCAAAATATACTACCAAAGTGTTAAGGTTACAAAATTCTGTTTAAACTATATTTGGAATTATAGTTTATTGCACCGTGTTAAAATACGTTTAGAAACCGAGAATTTAGCACGCTCGTTTTGTGAGCTTCCCTAATGTCTTGTTACATATTATATTGTATACTTGAGGAGTAATTAAAAATTAAATAATTTCATATTTTTATGGTAAATATCGTACTCTGAATTATTTTTTCATAAAATCATTTTTATAATGGTCAGTATAGTGACAGTTAGAACATTAAACCTATTTTTTGGCTCCACTTTTACAGACAACACCGTCACTCTCACGACTAGCGAAATATTTGATTTCTTGCCAGCAGTTTGCCAGTAGGAGGTTTGTAGTGTGAAAAACTGACCAATGGGCACACAATTATATATACAACTCACAAACACATATTATGTAAACATTGATTTAGCGACCACGGATAACTCCTCAAATACTGTACACCCTAGGGAGACTAACATCCCAAAATTATCATTCCTCTAAACGATTTTATGTATTCGAATAGCAACAGACTTGTTAATATGCAGAGCACTGTTGTACACTTGTACCCGACCGGCTAAAAATAGATTTAACTTTTACCAATAATTTGCGATTGAAGTGTGGATTTTCGTCCAACTGGTTGATCACTAAACGTCCGTAAATCCTACCTAACCTAAATATTTTAATATGCACTAAAGCAATTTTAACTGGAGCTATTGGTTATAAAATTAATATTTAAGGGGATTCGATACCGTGATTTTCTGTTTTTGTCTAACACACGCGCGACATAGTATTTTAGACGTGTTTTTTGCCAAACATTCCATCTGATCTTTTGAAGCGATAAGAATTCTGAAAACAGATTTGAATTCGTCGTCAAGTCTACTTGAAATCGACTTTCCCACATTTTTAATATTATCCCCCAAATTCCAGAAAACGTCATATTAAAAAAGAGTATTTAAACATTTTTGTATTTCAATTTTTGGAGAAGCTAAAATCAAACAATCAAAATTGTGAGAAAGTCGATTTCAAGTAGACTTGACAACAAATTCAAATCTTTTTTCAGAATTCTCATCACTTCATTAGATCAATTGATATGTTTGGCAAAGAATCCGTCAAAAATCCTATGTCGCGCGTGTGTTAGACAAAAACAGAAAATCACGGTATGGAATCCCCTTAAGTGAGATATTATATTATTGTAGTATTCTAGCTGATCTTGTACGAGGTTGATAGTGAAAAATTAAATGCCCATGGATTTACCCCTTCTCCCTCATTGCCCGTATTACTTAAAAAAAAATATTTATCAAGTTTCAACTATCAACTATAGTAAGCAAGACGTAAATTCCATATACATCTGACCAGAATGAATTCATTTTTGAAAAAAAATTGTATTTGCAGCATACCAATTTTCCTAAAATTATCTGTAATTTTTCGGTAAAAGTATGAACTATTTGTATGAAAGACCTTGTATTAAATTGTCTAGCCATACAAATTAACTGTGGTTTTGACGAAATTTGAACTTTAAATGCCTATAAAAAATAACGATGATACCTATGTATCGTTAATATTTTACCTATAATAAAAACTTACGTATAACATTTTTAAGCATTTTGACCGGATAAATAATTTTTTATTGACATTTATAGAAAAAAAATTTTAATTAATCAAATACAATCCATATGAGGATGGTATAACCAAGCTGGTTTTATTTCTTTTAAATTTTTTTTTCTCTAATTATTTTAAAAAGCACTGAGCATTTTCAATTTCGACCTGCTAAAAGTACCAACTAGATCCAATTTGCTTCCTAAAACATACATTGGGCATCGAAGCTTATAATCAGAGCATTTTTTCTACCAGAAAAGTTGAAAAGTTACAAACATTTTAAAACACCTCGAATAAACATCTGAAGTTATTAGACTGGACAAAACAAAAATAAAATTGTAACTAATTTTCAAGCCCCCCTATTGAAAAATCCTGCGTACGCCACTGGTTAACTGCACTGATTTTTAACACAATTATTTGGGTTGTTCTTACCAAGTATAAAATACAAGTCTCAAATTTTTACAACCAATTTTAATACATTTTTTCTTTCTGTTACTTATAGCAAAAATATAATATTAGAATAAATACTTGGCTATGGATCGTTTATACACAACACAAATATTGCCTTTTATTAATAAAAAGTATGTTATAATATTTATAAATAATAGTTGTATTATATTGTATGCAATACGAATTATTTAACTTTAGAATTGCCAAGGAAACTCGAAGTTGTTTGATTACCATTTGTGAGATAAGATTAGTCCCATTATAATTTGTGTTATAAGATTGCGGTGTTGTAAATAAATATTTCTGTACTTAATATTGATTTTGTCTTCAATATACTTGCTGAAAAATGCCTAACTCAATAATATTTATAATTATTTTTGGTTCTGTGTGTGAATTTTGTGCACAACCAATCAGATATTCAAATATTTTGACTGGAGTCCGCCATGATTCTGGTAATGTATCCATAAATATAATATTTGTTTTGATCAATTTATATGGAAATAATAAATATCGATAATCATATTTTTATAAAATAATATACAAATTTACAGAAAATTAAGTTAGGGAAAAACGAAATACAATTAAACTGTTATTAAATTTGTTAAATGTATACGCTGATTAAAGAATTTTATATTGTTGACGAATACAAAACTTTTTCTAAAAAAACTTTTTAGTTAAATTGTACTTGTCAATTGCATTTAAATGAAGTGTTTTGTTTTAAAAATAAAGTTTTTGCCACATTAAACACGATTGAAGTATAGCATATAATTCGTGTTTAATTGGTGCAAACTATGAGGACACTGAATAATTGAGAATAATAATAATAATAATCATATTGAAAAAAATGTATTACTAAAATGAAACTGTGATTATGTAATTGTAGCCATAGACTCGTTTGTCAAAAACTACGACGACTTCGGCATCATAAACACCAAATGGGATTCTCCGGCTCAATTGGATGACAACGGAGTCGACACCAACATGATCAGACCTGTGTCGGCGACGAGTAATGTGGGAATACCAGCCATAACTGTGATCGACAAGGATCACACCGGAAGTCCACAGATCTCAGACGGCTGCGGTATACATAATGGGTTTGACGAAGCGGCCCACGAAGACGTGGCGAAAATAATCACCAAGAAGATTGTGCCGCTCGTAGAAAAAATGATAGGAATAATAATACAAACAAAAGCCAAAGTCTTGTAAATCTATGGTTCCGACGAACAATAAAAAACCCTGTCCGATAGACTGCGGTATCGCCTTGACGCAGACGGTTTTCTCGATTACAGTGGTTTCAGAAGATCGGTGATAAGTCAAAAGTGTGGCCGCAGGTTGACACCATCACAGTAAAATCTTGGACTCAACCGATGAAAACGTACTCAGACAACCACGACGACATAAACGTGAAAACAAATTATCCGGTTCAGTCAGATTTTGATGAAGTCAAAGCGACTGTCGCCGTTAACGGATGGCTTCGGTGATGGGTGGCCATTTCCACCATCTATCCAACAAGACTGCTGTTGGTGGTGTCGTATTGACGGGGACACTGTGCAAGTCGTAGGGAACTTGAAAAAATGCAAATGGTAAAGAGAATTTCACCAGAATAGTTGTTTTTCTTTCACCGAAGCTGATAGGAAACCATCCGGATTGCGTGGGACCATCGCCCGAACCTAACCAATCTTTTCAACCAGTGACGTGTCCAGGGCGCCGTTGACAAAATGCTTAAGTATTCAGCTATACACGTCACGTGAAACATTTTTCGGGCGATGGTTGCGTGGGATAGCTGAATACTTAAGCATTTTGTCAGCGACGCCCAGGACACGTCACTAGTTTAAAAGATTGGTTAGGTTCAAGCGATGGTCCCACGCAATCCGGATGGTTTCCTAACAGCCACGGTGAAAGTAAAACAACTATTCCGGTGGAATTCTCTATACCATTTGCATTTTTACAAGTTCCCTACGACTCGCACAGTGTCGAAAATATGTCTATGTGACACCACCAACAGCAGTATTGTTGGGTAGATGGTGGAAATGGCCACTTTGTCAAAATCCAACTGAACCGGATAATTTGTTTTCACATTTATGGCGCGGCGTCGTGCTTGTCTGGGTACGTTTTGGTCAGTTGGATCCAAGGTTTTACTGTGATGGTGTCAACCTTCAGCCACACATTTAGCCAATAGCTGATCTTCTGAAACCGTTATAATTAAGAAAACTGTTAGTTCGGGAAAAAATTTATATTGTTGGTTGTTTTTCTGTTGATTTTCGTTGTTTACAATATTATATAATATTCATTGCTATAGATAAAGAATTATTTATTTTTATGAACGTAAGGTCTTACTGTACTGTAAGGAATTTATTTATCATGCTGCATACTAGCTATAAACTCGTAAAAGTCGATAGTTTAACGAAAATACTTGTTAATAATAATACAAAAAACAATTTTTAAGAATTAAAATTAAAAATGTTTAATGTAAAAATAAACATTCTAACATATTCCGCATCGGAGTTATACTTAAATGAAAAATATGAAGTGGGGGGTTATCTTTAATACGAAGTGTAGATAAGTATATACAACATATCTGTGTTGTTCCGACTTGATAATATCAAATATTAAATGAAATATAGAACTTATAATATTTAAATTGAAAAAAAAAATCGAAAAAAACGCAAAAAATCTGCAAGTTCATTCCCAGCTTTACAGATATCCGTTATGAAAAAAGGAGGCCGAAAAAAATTATTTTATTTTTATGTGTGCAAAAAATATTATTTCGAAAAAAACTTAAGCATAATATTATAACATGCATGTACACACTGTACGTTATCAAGTTTATTTTATGTGAGTTATTCGCATAATTATTATCTATGTAGCCAATGCCACTTCCCCCGGTTTAGCGCATAAAAAAAAAGTACAATTTTATTTTTCGTTTTAATAGAGAAGATCATTAAATGTGTTCGCGTGAAAAAATACATCCCTTAAAAGTATACACTTTATGTTTTATTATATTTTATGCGATATAATGATTGGGAAATGAACGTTATTTCAGTAGGATATACTTCAAACGAGAGAAGAACCCTCTTAAATGCCGCACACGACTACTGCTACGATACACACGTGGACGTGGAAAAATAATAACAACGGTAATAAGAAAAAATAGTTTACTTGATTACAATAATATAAATTGTACCTCTGTCCACTTTTTTTCCGTCTCGACGATACGATTTAACAACGCACGTCTCCTGTACATTTTTCAATCAACACTATTGTCCACGTGAAATGTAATGAAACATCTTATTAATAATACAGTAGGTAAGTAATTGAAGAGTACACGCAGGCAATATTATTATTCATTGATTGAAGGTACTTCGAACGGGTGTTACAATATAGGTAATATTGTTATGCTGAACGTTTGACTTTTATAAGGTTTCATTTATTACGACGGTCGTTGTTTTACCAATAATATTGTTTGTCTTTTGCCATTCTAAATGTTTTTAGTATTATACCTATCCATAGTGAATTTTTTTTTTGACATTTCAAGTATTTTATTTGCCTGAACAGGATTCGTTTTTTTATCAGTTTCTGTTATCTTTATCAAATTCGTTTTTGCGAATCACACGACGAAAACCTCAAACTATTCATTAAACTATATACCAACAAATTTTATTATAAATCATATTATTATAGTTAACCAAACTGTTTTTAGATACGAATTTCAAATTACTTTGTTTTATTCTGCAAATTGTCTTGAATGATCTCTACAAAAAGTGATCGATTAAAATATTTAGGAAATTATTTTAATTATTGAATACAATCAATCATATAATATTAAATTAATAGCCTAGTAGGGTATATATTGCTTATTGATGACATTTAAAAATATATGGTGAACCTAACTACATTGAACGTATAAAATCATAAACTAGTATTATCGCATTTATAATAATTATTAAAATTGTGCACGTCATATTTACTGTTAATTAAAATGTAGTATTTGAGACAGTTTTGAAATTATTAGTTTTACTTACACTTGTATATTTAATTCACATTGCGCCGAGCAACATTTTATTTATAATACGTATAATTCATTTCATTCGGCTGAAGATCATTTATTTTAATGAACGTAAGATCCTATTTTTCAAACATAAAAGCTAAACAGTATAACGCAATTTAAATAATTTTATTTCATATTTTTTACGTCATGTTTGGTTTCATAAATTACATTTTAATACATTTCTAAAAGTGGATAGTATAACGAAAACTCGTTAATTAAGAACAATTTTAAAGAAATATTTTTAAATGTTGATTATTTTAATTTGTGTTTATAAATAGTCTTCATGAAAATTTATTTTTTCATAAAAACATAAATATTTAAATACGCCACCAAATAATATTCAGACTTCATAGTATATAGATAACTTGGTTATAAAAAGTTTATTTTATATCCATTAACGAGAAAGTTGGACCGGAAATTGTTGTTTTTAAACGACTTACCAGATAAATTACTCCCCAAGTAGTGCCAATATGAAGTTATGCGAAAGCGTTTGCATTTCTAATTGGTTTCTGTTTTGCTTGAATCAAAAATACGAGACCGAGAACTCGTTAAAAACTTTGTAGCCGCATTTGTTTCTTCGCGCCCTTATGTGCGTTTTCAAAATTAATATCATCCCTTTCGCTTTATTTTTTTCACTCCATCCACAAAGTGCTTGAGTATTCCCGTTACGTTTCCGGACACGTTGGTTATATGCCTTACCTATTTTTTATTGCCAAGGAAAAATAAATAAAAAAAGCTAATGGTATGGACAGTGAAAAGATAAGATAACAAGTTATGGGCCTTTATTTCACTAGCGAACGTGGTTCTCGGAAGCTGAAATAAAAATAACACCCCAGAATTATGTGTTACTAGAAATAAATTCCAACCTCGACTTAATAGTACGACGTTGTGCGTGCCTTTTTGAGAATTCTGATTTTCCAAGGAATAGTGCAAATTGTTTATCGATAAGGTTCTAGAGTTTAAAATGAACGGAATAAACAAGTTCGAATTCTGTTTAAAAGAATAATATTATGAACATAATGGATACAGACACAATACAAAGGCCATAATAGTTAATCTACTTAAAAAAACAAACACTAATAAAAAAAAAAAAAAAACGCTACATCTCTCAAGTTCAACTTTGTGACACAGTTGCAATATATTATAATAATATTATGATATTAGAAACTCGTCGTTTATTTATTTATTTGTTTTTGAGTTTCAGTGAATAATGACTAAAATATCGTCATAAAAATGTTAGAAATTATTGTTATGATAATTAGGTAGGCTTTATTATAGTTCATTGTTTGAGCAGCAAATTAATATTACTTCATACAAATAATTAAAATATAAAATACAATTACTAGTTATAATTAATAACTTTAAGAGCTGATCATAAAATGTTACATCACAATTCTCATACCACACACAACACACTGACTTATTTTTGGGTGTACCTGTGTAATTTAACTACTATACAAATCTATTAGAAACATCAACTCAATGCTATATTTTTTTACTCAATCAATTCATGATATTAGCTGTTGGAGAAAGCAAATATCAACGGACGTCTAGAATGAAAAATATAATATGTAATTACTTTATATTTATGATATTTTATTTTACGACTAAAATAATAGTTTAAGTCATCAATATTTACATATCCTATCAAATAAATTGGTTTACGGGCATTAAAATCAATGTAAATAAGAATAACATATAAATTACAAACCAGCTTATTCTATTTTAAATGGTACCTATCTAGTTAGTAAACTAAAATCACACATGTATAGGAATTATTATGACGTATACAACAAATCTACTGAATATTTTAATTATATTTTTCGAAAAATTCATTACTAATAAATTCTTAAAATTGCAATTAGTAAATATTTTTATTGATATATTGTGTACGTTGTTGAATGAGCGGAAATTCCATTCATTACCTATTGTAAAATACGAAAATTAAAAAAAAAAAAAAGCATACGCAAATCCGAAAAAATTATTTTAAAAATCAATTAATATTAATTATGCGTACGTGTGTGAACGTCATTAATAGGCATTTAATAAATGCAATAGGTCCCATTTAACAATATCATTAAACATCTTTTTTATTTTAATTGAATGTTAAATAATAATAACTAGGTGTTATTTGGTACAATAATTTATTCTTAAATTTAAAATGTCAAACAGTAATAATAATAACAGATAATAATTTGATAAATAATCTCAAATTAATTTTCAAATCCTAAACAATACATTTTTGATCATTTTTTGATTTTGATATTTATTATTTGATACTTATTATTTTATATAATATTATAGTATATTATATTGATTGGATTTGTTTTATTTATATTTAGATCATTATATTTTGAATGCATATTATTGTATTTTTTACGAGAACTACTTTTATTTATGAAGACTGTTCTGTGTTTATCTTTCGTCCATTGTTATAGGTACAACGTCAGACATCACGTATTTAATCTTTAAGTATCTCTTATCAGCAAAATTGAATAAACTACTCAGTTTATTCAGTGCTTGAAAATTTGATTCATCGTATTTTTACATTCCCGATAAGTCATTACCAACAATAACCATATTACGATTTAATAGAAATGCATTCATTTTCTGTAAATTCAAATAAAGTTACGTAACGCAAGCTACCCATGAAATAAAACATTAATTTCTGGATCTGCATAAAATAATTTAACGTCAACTATTAGAAGTCTGTAGTATGGATTATATTTCATAATATGGACTAAGGAGATTAATAATTATATCAATAACTACAAACTAACCTTAAATAAAATACGTTTGTTTCGGGATGTTTGTAACACACTATCCCGCCGCTATTAATATTAATTCATTACGCTAGTGATAAAATAAATAATAATGTCATTCTCATTCAGTGCATTAGCAGCTATCGATTCATTGACCAAATTTTGAGAATATGTGACAAATGAGTTTTATTATATTACGGGATTAGTTTAAACGTTTGTTCATCCGATGATTTTGGTTCATGTTCGATATTAAATACCATACATTTATAAAACCGACGACCGTTATAATATATAACAATATCTTTGAGATTTTCCAATCTTCATAATTTTCACATACACTGTAAGTATGTAGATAGGATAGGTATACCTATATATATACGTCGTAAAAATATAAAAAAAATATATTTTTTATACAACCGAAAAAGTGTTAAGTCGAATTTGACGTATTCTTGTATAATCTTAGCATATTATTTTGACGTTAAACTAAATATTGGCGGTTCTTAAACGAAATACTATCAACAAGAAAAAAAAACGAATCAATAACTACAAAAATAAAATATGAGCTGTAGGTACGCATATTCACTTGAAAATAACTTCCAATTTAATATTAAATATGATTTTTTTTCGACATGAACGGTAAACGCTCGAAACGTTCGTGCTGCATTTAAAGAGGGTTTATAGTCGTTATGAATAATGTCACACGTTGACAGGTCTAAAGACAAATGGAAAATTACTTATGTACAATTCAACTGAATTTCCTCACGCAATCGTCTCCAACCCATTTACAATTATTTACGAACGAAGATGATAATAATAATAATAATAATAATATTATTATTTTTATTATTATGCAATATACCTATATTATCCTCGAGTGCAACGAATGCATGCATTATTAATATTATTATTTATTATAATATAAACTGCAGTATAACATGATAGTTTTATGTGTGTGTGTGTATGAGTGTGTACGTGTGTATACCCACGGATACGTGTAAGGTACCTTGCAATGCAACGAACGACAGATGCAGTGCACTGGACTCAGCCGAAACTGCTGTTTGTCATTTCACCGGACTTGAGCTGGCCGCGGCGGCTGGTATATCACCTTTGCTGCAACACGACTATTATAATATTGTAACCGTATCGTATATCGCCGTCTTCGGTTAAACACACTCGCGCCGTACAACCAACACACCCGCGTACGATATCAATTAACGAATTGGTATTTATTTTTTTCATACACGAATTATTTCAGTTTGGTGTTCTATCGCGTCGACGGCGGCGAAATCACTCGGTACCGTACGTCGTAAGGACACGCGCTCACACACGAACACGTCGAACGGAAAACGCGAAAAACGCGGCAAACGACGACGAGTAAAAAAAAAAAAAAAAAACCGCAAAACGGCGCGAGGAAAACAAAACGGATTTCGATGACGGCGCGGGGCGATACGAAGCGGTGCGATCGACCGTTACTACGTCCTATCGCAATAAATATTGCCCCCGTCGCCTGTATAATATTATAATATTATATTATAATATGCGCCGGGTGGCGAGCGGACGAAAGCGGTGGTGCACTTGCCGCCAAACACGCGTACAATGCCCGACCTGACCGACGCACGGGTAACACGGTATTGCGCCGGTAAACGCCACAGCGACAGCGGTCGTGCGCCCGGCGCGGCCGATCCAGACAGCGCCACCGTACGCGCACGTCAATTTCGGCCGTTATTTATTCCACCTTTTTTCCTCGTCCACGCCACCTCCCGCCCGCCGCCCGACGATTCGAGTCCGCGGAAATCGGTCAAAAACAAGTGAAACACCGGCACCCCCCCCCCCCTCCCCCTTCTCGCCCAACACTTTACACGGATCAAAACGTTATCGTCGACACGGGGCGAAGACACAATAATATCTAGTCCGGCCCTTGGGAGAGTGAGAAAGAGAGAGAGCGGGGGTGTGCGAAATATCACGGGTCCGGAGAAACTTTGTGAGCTGTCTTGGACCCGGGCGATGGTGGACGGGGAGAGTTGTTGATTTGAGTGGGAATTAATGCGATTTAATTTAAAATTTTTTTTTTATCTGCGTTCCACGATTGCGAGCTAGCGTTATGCTTAGCACTCTACGTGAACTCCACTAGCGCACGTGTCTTCCGAACTTCGTGACCGCGAATAAAAAACATAATAACCGCCTGTGCGGTAACCATCATTGGTATAATAATATTATTATATCGTGGGCGGCCGGCGAACATTTCGTATCAAATTTTTACATCTTCGCGGTAATTCTATTAAATTGCACCGTATTATAATATTATAAATACTCGCTTTCTCTCTCTCTCTCTCTTTCTCTGTCTTTCTATCTATATATCTTGCTCTCTCTGCTGCAGCTGCAGCATTGATAATCGTCCGCTGAGTACTAGGAAAAGGGCTGCTCCACCACCCAACTACCCACTCACCCAACAACATCGCATACACCCGCCGCGCCGTGGGCTGTGAGTTTCTTGTGCAGAATTAAAAAGGAGTAAACTACGTCATATACGCAAGCGTGCGGGTGTGTGTGTATGTGTGTGTTTGTTATTAAATTTTTGATGGCGCATTCCAAGTGGATGTATACATTTTTGCGTTCCGATACAACGCTAAGATGAAAAAAAAATGCAAACAAGCATAGGTTTTTGTATAATACACATAATACAATCGTGTATTATGGTAAATGTGTACAGCGTGCGATCTCCGAATTTCGGTTTTCCACAGTTTTCGGTCGGTAAACAACGTGTTATTGTTAAGAATCATAATGATAATCAAATAACCACACGCACACGCATGCATTGTATATATCTATTAATACACGGCGTATATCGTATTTGAAACCCTCTACATCGCGAATAATTGTGTACGGTTTTAATTAATATGATCGTATTCAGAAGCTCGCCAATATATATGATATAGGTACTACACAATGCACGCCGCATGCATATGTATTATATTGCGTATTATAATATGTCTATATATATGTATACACTGTACCGTGGTAGTAGTACTAGGAAGGTCGTGGTTATCACCACCACCAATCCCATAATGTATTTCAATTATTCGATTCTGGAGATTTTTAATCTAACAGTATTCATATTTTCATCAGAAACAGAATTAATTACCGAGAAAATTATTATGGTCGTGCAGTTTGTTTATCCACATCGTGATATAACTGATACGTATAGGTAATTTGGAATTGATTACCTATAATTATAGTGTTACAATATTAATATTTGCCGTGTACAATTATTATAATGTACCGTCAGACCACAGGTCCGTGGAGATGTAACAATAATAAGCAGAATGTTATATCGTGACATGGTTACTAGGAATTAATATAAATTATGGTTGCTTAGGACGAGTTTAAACTTGTTAAACTTTAGTAAAATTGGTCTGTTGTAACACTGAATACGATTAATTAATTAATGTACTCAAAACATATTTATCAGAATTTTAAAATAGACGTCTTCTATACAGGAAAAATGACAACTTGTTGAAGTATGATTACGAAAGTCCTCCATTGTCCACTGATAATATACCAATCAGAATTCTGTTGTTATACGTTATAATTATAACGACTCGTGATTCATGACATCCCGTATGCAAAACTATAAGTAAAATCCAAAAAAACAAATTATGTTTATATTTTTCAAACAAGAAAACATATATCTTATCAAGCTAATAGTACCGGGAAATTACATAGTTATTTCTCAAAAAATAGTCCCACATATCATTGCGCTATTGCATCCTGTTATTTCTATTTCAGACGTTCGTATGTATCATATCGATACGATTGATAAAGAGATATATTATGTCAAAGGTCCTACGGTTAATATTATAGCATAATATTGATAATATGGGGGAAATGGATTTGTGGAGTCACAGTTAGTAGTTGAGCCCCTTCGCGTTATATATATATATTATATTATATTTTTAGTCAACATCCTGGTGTTATACATTATAATCATACGAATCGTGACAACCAATATTCAAAACTATAAGTAAAATCCAAAATATGATGTTTAGTTGTACGTAAGAATTATCTATCAAGCCAATAACACTGGGAAATCGCACAATTATTTCCAATATGCAGTGCCACATGCTATTACCTATGTAATTGTATCCTGTTTGTGCCAGCTCAAACGTATGAACTTTGTAGCCTATATGGCCGTTTCATATCAGTACGATTGAGAAGGATATAAAAGGCCCGACTGTGGTTAATAATAGATCATAGTAATATTATGCCGGGGAGACGGATTTGTGGAGTCATTGTAGTTAAGCACCTTTGCGATATTTGTATTATAATATATTATAGTTAGTTATCTGGACCGGAAATGATATCCAATCGCAGATTATCATATTATATAGTTTACACGTTCGAGTGATTGTATATAATTAAGTTTAATGCGACCGAAAAGCACGTGACGTTTGATTTTGTTTCGCTGCTTTACCGTTCGCCTCCGTCTTTGATTTACAATAATAATAATAATAGCCATCGCTGTATGTCGATACAATGGCATAGTGGCACACAACATTAGCACCTACTAAAATATATAATATTATTCTTCTGGCCTACTGTAGTCGAATACGTCACAACGATATTATAAATTTATAACAAATCAAAGTAGCCGATCCGTGGTTTGGTGATGCCACGTTAATTGCAAATCAATCAACAAGTCCCGCTACAATATATAATTATTTGACAACCCAGCGAGCTCACGAATACTTAGCAAAATAACAATACAAATAATACAAATAATACAAATAATAATAATACAATTAGTGTTCAGAAAACGACGACGGGGGTGGTGGTGGGAGCTCGTTTCTCGAGACTTCAATACCCTCGGGCTCCGACGTGCGATTGACGGCAACAATAAAACGTACATTCGCCCACAGACACAACACGACATTTCAGTTGTTATACGCAGGATTCTATAATTATTATATACGTCTAACGTTTATCACACTTCGCGGTCGAAGACTGTGTGCACACTGCTCGATGCGATCATAATAATATTATTGGAAATTGATTGATTTTTCAGGAAATTGCAACGATTTTTGTTTTTCACTACGGTACGATATCGGTAGACTGAGATGAAAAGACAAAATCATAAACCACACCTCTGTCCGTGGGAGGGAAAATTCGGTCAGCATAATATGCAGCATAGGATTTAGAGTTTTGGGGGCCCAGGGTAAAACATATTGTGTATCCCTAGATCTAATAAATTATTCTTCCTTATCTACTCAAATCTGTCTCGTGTGCCTTACCGTAAAACATTTAAAAATCACATCTTCACATTGGTTATTTACAAATAAATAAAATAATTTTATTTCTAATACGTGGCAATCCTGGTAATATATTAAAATATATTTGGAAAAACTATCTGTAAAAAAAAAATCGAAAATGGTAAATTCGCGTGTACTTCAAAAATACCCTTAATGCCTTCGGTAAAGTCCCGGCCCTGATGTCTGATGGCAGAGAGTGAATTTCGGTTGCTAATTGAGTACTCTGGTGCAGGGATGGATTGCTGCGACGTGGTTACTCATAAAATATTGAACGATTATTATGCGCACAACACTGTGATAATATTATGATCGAACCGACGACTGAAAAGATTCATAGTATTATAGTTGTTATTATTATTATTATTATTCACATATTATAGTATTCATATTATATATACAAGATTAGTGGTGGCCTCAAACTTTTTGATTTTCTGAAGCACATTGTATATTTTAAATATTTTTACCACCAACCAAAGTAAGTTTTAAAGGGCTAATTATGAATTTGGTTACATACATAAATTATAATATTTGTGTAGATGACTTGAAACCTTACGATAATACACCCATCCGGCCACCCACGCATCCCTTACAGACACGAAACAGTTACTTCAAATATTCCTTCAAACCGCTGCCACTGCGCAGTATCATTATTATCATAGTTTACATGCACCAGAAGTTTCCAAAATCATACGACCATGGCACCATTGGAAAAAGGTTCGTATTTCGTAGAACCCTAATGTCTGTAAAACCAATATTTTATAGCAATATCATGCTAGTTACTATCGTTTAGATGAACTTTTTTTTCCAAGTATAATATCAAAATATAATTTTCCCAATATTCACATACATCTGGCGAAACCCTTGAGATTGTCTCACGGAACCTTTAGATTCCACGGAACACACTTTGGGAATCACTGGTTTACACGTTTGAGTGATTGTTTTTATTAAGTTTAATGTGACCGAAAAACTAGTGATGTTTGATTTTGTTTCACTGCTTTGCTGTTTGTCTCTGCAGGTCTGCCTTTGATTTACAATTTATAATAATTATATTAAATATTATGAAACATATAATATTATAATCACTATAATACGCCATACAACACACGCGTATCTGTAATAATTTCTCAGCAATGGTTTCACCGCCATGATATAATATTTTAGACCGTTACAACTGTCGAGGTAAGCATTGTTGTTCACCAAATATCAACTAAAAAATGTAAAAGAATAATATTTAATTTTTATCTTATATTATGTTATTTAATTATATTTTATTAAAATGACTAATCGAAATGTGTCTTAATCTAAACTCACGTTTTTTTTTTAGATTCTGAGCGAAGCTAGGAAGCTAGTGGTTTTACAATGGTGTTTATTTTTTAATTTTTAATTTTTATTATTTTATTTTTTGTATACAAAATTTCTACCAGAAGAAGTGCTTCGATTTCAACATGTAGTAACTAAAGAGGTCATTTTTCGATTTTATCAATAGTTATTTAATGACACGTGAAAAACCACCGACAAATTACGAAAAACCGCTAAAAACAGGATTTTAATTTCCAACGCTTTGTCTATCACCATAGAAACAAATAAAAAACAATATTATTACAATAATAATTCAACTTACAGGCTATAATAAGTAATAACAATATAAAATATCCAGACTGACAAACCATCTCCACTCAGAAACGTTTTTCTTATACAATGATATTATTATATCATTGAATTCAAGTTTAATACAGTCCATTATACATTGACCCACTTGTAACCTACTGTACAGCAGAGCGACATCTACTTACCCACTTTTTTTTTTTAACTTTAGTCGTCTCATCATCTATATTATACAATCATCACGATATACTGTTATCGTACAAAGTTCCTATAACAATGATTTTACATTTATATTATAATAATGTGTGCAAGACATTTGAAAACGGTTGTTGTTGTTATTCATGAGTTCTTAGCACACTCTTCTGATAAACGCGCATGTGTGTGTGTGTGTGTGTGTGTTTGTTAGAGTGGTTTCTCTACTGGTTGTTTGAGAGGGCGTCTGCCAATGACAATATAATTTCAGTTTCACGTACGATGCACTGGTATAATATTATTCGAATGGTGAATATAGCGGCGTATTCAGATAAAAAAATGTATCATTTAAAATTACCAAATAAAGGAAGAAAAAACAATCTTGCGATGAATTAATTCGGCTCGAGGTTTTTCCCAAGGAGTAATTACGGACGACGGGGTGAGATTAATGTAAATTGGTTGGTAAAAATCACTCATGCGCGATCTGATTTCCTTCATTGCTCGCAATATATAGACACACCCTATGGCTATTAATATAACGTTATTTGGCATGTCACGAATAGTAAGAGATTGTACATAATCATATTAATTTTCCATTTACGAATTACAGTAATTTATGTTACAGAATTTCGGAGTTATTTTATATTATTGAATTGTCTTTAGAAGATAAATTAAACCAAAATTGAAATCTTTATCACAGTGAACCTTTATTTATTTTATTATGGTACCTAATGTAATTCATATGAATAACAATAAAATAGTTTGAACGATATAAAATCATTGTTTAATAGTAAAAATGCAATAATATTTTCGGTACATAAACGACCAAACGTTTTTATTTTACATAATAGATATTTATGCGTATAGCATTGGCTGTGCGCGGTTATTGTCACTGATAAATGACATTGTTTTCATACAGCAATTTTTATTTTTCACTAGGTACCATGTTATACATTTTAGTTTGACTGTAAGATCAATGTTGAAAAATATAATGTATATTTGTATGTAGGCAAAAGATAAAGATCTGAAATAAATTATCATATGTGCAAATCATAACATATCGAACTGTATAGTATCTTGGCTGGATAAGATAAAACAAAAATAATGTTTCAGAAGTGTTTGATATAAACTGATTCGGAGCTAGTCACGGTTTGATTAAAAATCAAATCATAATTTAGTTGGTATTAACTATTAGGTACTAATTTAGTATTATTATTTGTTTAAATCAAAATGCCCTCTCAATAAATATATTATTAAAATATAATACTGTATTACAATATTCCAACTATAAATTTGAAATGGTTTTGACTAATATATGGTTTATGTAAGAAAATTATTAAACAAACGTATATGGGTTAAGTTAGATAAATCGCTTAGCATAAATATTGAATCGTTTTAATATATTATATTTTTTAGTTTATTCAGAGCAATAATAACCGAGAAATAATATAATATAAATTAATAGCACTTTTTACAGTTACTTTTGTACATCAATCGGTATACAATTTTATAATCGTAGACAAAATTATTATTAATATATCACGGTCTCTATTTTAGTTGAATTCTAAACATTTAAAATAAAAACCCGGAAGTAGGTTTCGAGTGTACTTTGTCATTGAGTAGGTCACTGTAACGGACGTGTTTTATTTGATTTACATTTACTTTTCTATTAGTAGTATGCTGAATATTAGTGGTATGCTGAATATTAAGGTTTACCAAAAACATCACATATAGGCACCTATATCATAATAATTAACTGATAAGTCAAGATACTGTAAAGCGAAAAACTATGATGTAAGGAGGCAGTAGCTTAATATTAATCTTATGTTTTAAACATTTAATTTAATATAAAAAATAATAGTCTACTTCAGTTTTGGTCCTTAAGATCAATATTTTTTAATCACAAGAACGTTATTTTTGCTTATCTATAAAATAATATTGTAACTATTATAATATGTATTATAGATGTTTATTAATATCTATAATATGCACAACTAATAAGAGGATTTTTGTGTTAAATTTCCATGTCTTAGGTATTTATAATAGTAATAAATGTTAAACTACAAAATAATTTGCTCTGTTCAGAATCTTAAAATATAAATACACTAATCGGATGACATGAGTAAAAATATAATTTTTTTAAAAAAAAATGCAAATGTAAAAACGAAATTAATATTACAACTGTGGTGTGACGGTGTGTTTAGAGATAATATTATTATCTATGGTAATCTTATATATTTTAAAGTATAGATTATCTTTAAATTGTTATAGTTGCATAAAAAATATCTACCTACCAAAATATGATTTGATTACACAATACCAAGAATTTTTTTTTTTTATACCACCGACATAAGACTACAACATTATGTCAATATTTTTTGGTTTAATAATCAATTTAGTGGTTGTTGAAATCATAACAGATTCGTACTACGTAAAAAAAACATAAAACATTTTCATGTTAACTTACCTACCTACGTTTTCACAATCAAATTCATTTTTCGCAAGTTTATTGTCTTCGTCTTACTAATTTGTATGCTACTGAATTATTCTTTATGGGACCCACCGCAGCTGTGCGTAAGATATATTATTATGAATCAAAATGAGATTTGAAATACAATTGTATAATATTATTTAATTTCCGTAAACGTACAGTTTTTCAGTTTTTTTTTACTTTTCTCTTCTCGAATTTAAATAATTTCAAAATTCGGGCGTAACGATCAAATGATAAAGACATAAAAGTGTTTCGTATTATCTCTGTACACAAAAAAAGTACATAATTTGTTGGCACATCCGGTTTATGACGTGTATATAATACGTGTCATATAGTACGTTGAACACAAAATGCACAAAGTGTGTATAGAAAAATGTGAAGTATCAACTACTCCGTTATCCTTGGCTTTTAACTTGTACCATTATAGAATTTAACAATGCACTGTTGTACAGACTTAATGTTAATAACATCCTTCAGTTCTAACTGAAAAGTTTACGCGCACTCGTACAATACATTTTTGTACGGTGTGATACTACAAAACCGTGTAGGCTTGTTCCCTTCATTTATTTATTTACAAGCCACCAACCACGATTTAGGCCCGGAAAAACCAAAAACGTTACGTTTACCGCGAAACATTAAAAAACGTAACCGAACGTAAATGAAAAAGCGGCGCGGCGGCAGTGGTTGATAAATAGAAAAATCGCTATTACAATTGTACAATTGTAGTAGTTATTACTTCATTAGGTACAACTCATATTATAATAGAAATGCATCCCGTTATACGGTTATGGAAAAATAATATTAATTTGTTAAACACTGACGTCGTCCAAATATAAAAAAAGTTTAAGTTTATCGGTTTTACGGTGATATTTTTTTCCTCCCATTATTACTTAATATTCAATATTATTACTGTCGTACCCATGGCGAGTAAAAATGATTTTTTATACAGTTTAGGCGATGAGAATTTTACAGGGTGTAGTTTATTATTGTACGTAATAACATAAACAAGTTGTAGTTTTCAGACATATATTGTTCAAAATCTTAGATTTATCGAGTCGAAACAAACATTTGAGTTTAATATTGATATTATTATTTTAAATTATTTATTTAAACTGCCAATTAATGTTTTTTCTCGGGTGTGTTTATTTTCCAATAATGCTGAATATAGTTAATTGATTAATATAATATTATATTATGTATGATACAAAATTACACTGAAGCTCACACTGAAAAATATATTAGATATTATTTCTACAAAAGAAGTATATAAATAAAAAAAAATTGGTAAGTAAATCAAATGATAGATACATTTTGATAAATTTTGAATGAATGAACAGATATAGTGATCTTTATAATCAAATGTGGGTACATCATGGATAAATTATTTTTTTTTTAGAAATTATTTTTTAAACACTGGCAATATACTCGCTTATAATCTGGAAATAGAGTGTACTTCGTATATTTGGCACTTTAAAAAGGTCATACTTCGATTTTTTCAGCAATTTCCTTAAACGTGAGAAAAACTAACGACAACCGTTTAAAGACGTTTAAGAAATCTCGGCGAGCGTAGCTTACGTTTTGACAGAGCTCCGTTCGGAATCGTTTTTCGACTAAAACGATTTATCATTTATTTCGAGTTTATGATAATAATACAGCACTATCCTGCGCTGAGGCTGGCTAACGAAGCAAGACAAGCGCCCAACACTCGGTATCGGTATCAAGTCCGTATTTTGTTTTTTTTTTTTTAACTATTATTTTGGAATATATAAATACTAATAAATTCCTATGATTTATAAATAATAAATCTTAGTCGCCAACTCGTCAAACGACCTTCGATTCCAAAGTAATAATAAAATAATATAAAATAAAAATATAAAGCGTATAATATAAAGTTTTTTATTTTGCATTACAGCGGATGGTTTTTTTTATCTTATTTTTTTCCGTAATATTCGTTCCGTTTGTTCATAAATCATCAATGTGCATCTGCAAGCATCTCATAGTATATCGTCTTGCAATTTAATGATAGTAAATAATAACGTTAATAAGTAAATATAACCCTAGTTCTCAGTCCAAGGTTATCCGAGGTGATGGGGAACGACACTACGACAGTCACTCATCTTAGCGCTTTTTACTTTTATGATTGGTTTAAAATATTATATTATTTCATAGAAATATGTAGTTGATTTCTCAGAAAAAAAGAATAGCTATGATACGATAGCTCATATATACTGAATATTTAATAAATAACTGTCGTGGTAAATAATAATTAATATAATAATATGAAGTAAGTACGTACGGTACTAATTATTTTTTAGTTTTTATAATACACCCGTTAAATTAATGTGTGAAACCAAAAACCATAGACTTTAGTCTGAATTACACAAAAAAAAAATCATAAAAGCTGTTATATTATATGGTCTATACTAAAACTTAAGAAGCTAATTATTGACATGAACACTGAACATTGCATGGAATAAAATAGTTCTAGTGTTTTATAAAAATAATAAAATATATTACTATACCCTTGGTCTTGCCCTTCCATATTTTTTCCATGGTTCCACGTTATTTGATCCGGTATATTATATTCGGCGTCAGATGATCCACGTAATTTTATCGGGTAACCAAAATAATCATAAAAACAAAATTATATACTTATAATTCCTAAAAATCGTGAAATAAAAAATGTAATACAATTTTAAAAACAAATTAACACTATGGGAGAATAAAGCGCACAATACATATTATACTTATATTCTAGACTTCAAAATGTTTTCACTCGATGCTTCGAAACTATTTTTGCCCTAGGCCTCGCCGATCACAAGGGCCAAACCCGTCGTCGTATTTCATAGTATAATGCAAGGCTGGGCAAGTTAATGATTTTTTTTAACTCAGTCAAGTTAAGTTAATACGCACCAATAACAAAAAGTTAAAAGTTAAAAGTTAATTTAACTATAGATTAACTCAGTTAAGTTAAGAGTTAATACACAATTTTTGTTAACTTTTATTAAGTTAAAAATAAGTTAATTTGTTTACAACACTGTCATACTTAATTTTTTTCCAACCCAAAACTAAATATTATAGACTATAGTGTTTATACTTAGTACAGTATTTCCATATAAGTTAGATTCGAATGATATACATTTTTAACTTTAAACAATATACGATACATATTTTTTGACATGATAAAGAAATATACTGAAACAGTGAAATATAGTTAAATTAAAAACAAAATAAATTAACTTAACTTGCTTCTTAAAATGAAAAATTAACTCGTTCATTTTACGTTAATTAAAAAATACATTTAGTAAGTTAACAGTTAAGTTAATGAAAAACCAAATGTAACTAGTTAAGTTAAAAAGTTAAAATAAAATAAACTTTTTAACTTAACTTTAACTTTTTAACTCGTTAATGCCCAGCCTTGGTATAATGTATTATTATAAAATGAGTCCGCAGATGTATAATATTCTTACAACTTAAGGATATGATATTATTTCATATTATGTACATAAAATATAATATTATAATTTATGAGTATCTATAGTATTGTGTTTATAACCTTTTAAAGTACCTTTCCATTGCACCAATTACGGTAAGAACAGACCAATTGACCGCATGATGCGTTTGGGTAACGAGGACCCCGCCTTTCTTAGTTCACCTTAATATGGTGTTATTGATCTTGTAGTATATTTTTATTTATTTTGTTATATCATGTATGTAATTTTAGTTGTGTCCTAATTATTATAATTATAGATATTTATTGAACCTGTAATTTTGCTGCTTTTTTTTTTTTTTGGCCATCGCCCCTTGTATATGTTAATTATGTTAAATTATTGTATTATTGTTGTGTGCTGTAATAAATAAGGAATTTTTATTCCGTAAATTAATTAATAAATAAATAACTGTTTATGGCCGCCAGCCGGTAAGTTCCATCGCGCGACTCGACCGCCTGGTGCTGTGCACTCCGGATCGACCGCTGCAGAAATGCAGATGATATCAAACGACCATGGTGTGATAAAATGTACCAGACGTGATAAATCAGTCTCGAGCCGCACATCATAATTAAAATATATTAATATGAAGAACATGAATATAAATAATACACCTAGGTATGATTATATTAGTTAAAACGCGTGCCGTGGTTTGGTCACCACTGATATTATATAATATTATTATCACACCATTACCAGCTCCTACTGCAGTTATGTTGCATAAAAATTATTTTGTAATCGGTACCAATAATATAACATTATGTAGATGCGTACGTATTAGTCGGTCGACACTCGTCACGTGATTATATTAATTTATTATTGACTCTTCGATGTCCCGGTCATGGCCGCAGCTCTCCCGTCCAAGCCGACCCTTAAACCCGAATGCTGAGAGCAAATAATATACGCGGTTTGGGTTCGTCGTCATGATGGTTGTTGTTATTATTTCTACACGTCATGTGATTATGGTATTATTGTTGTTACCGTTAACCAATTATTATAATATTATCATCGTATCGCCGACGTGTCGTCGTCGCTCGTAATCGCGCCACGCGCCATATACTCTGCAGCAGCTACAACACCCGGACACCTATCTACAACCATATTACTGTCGAGTAGCATCCACTCCGCCGTGCAGTCTCGAAACGCATAAATCTGTTATGTTAATTAGTAGCCGAACCGAATCGCAGAAGTTAACATTTGGACCGGATAATTAATTAAGTCGCCACAGCTAACAGCAGGCAGCTCTGCGTTTAATCAAACCCCACACTTGAACATCATTAAGGCGGACCCTTTATACACACTACACAGCATACTACAGTCAATGTTCGATTTAAATGTATATTGTAATATTATAATGCCGTAGCACTGATAATATATACTTGAGCAGCTCTGTTGTGGCAGATTTTTGAAAACTGATAACTACACATACGTATAATAATATGAGTGCACTGTGTACAATAATATGGTACACCCAGGGAGTGCCGTTACACAGTAATAATAATAATAATAATAATAATTTAGGTATAGAGTAGCAGCAGATACCTATTGTATACAGAGTGATTCACAAAAATCATGTTCACCCCCCGTGTTTTTCTTTCGTAATGAATTTATTATCAAATTCTTACTGTTGGAAATTTACTCAAATATATTATACTCAAAGAACATAATATTTTAAAATTCTTAATTTTGTAGTATTTTTTGGTATTCTGATCAGATTAAAAATTCTGTTTTTCAAACCACTTTTACGCTGTGAATTATTTAGTGGATAATTTTTTTTTAAATTGACGATGTAGCTAAATTAAAATTATAACGACTATAGTTTCTCAGTTATTAAAATGTTTATGCTAAGGTTAATAGTCCTTAAAAATGGTTTTAAAAATTATTAAGTATAATGTAATATTGAATCTAGAATTCGTTATAGTTGGACCATTAAAACATAAATGACCAAAAATACAAATTATTAATGATGATAGATATCATTAAAAATTTCAAATCACCATAGCCCCCATTATCATGGATCTTTTCCCCCTTATTAAGCAAAGTTAAATAACTCAAAAACTATACTCGAAAGAATATTTTGATTCTGATCAAATGAACATTGTCAATAAAAAACATCAGCTAAATGTGTAGTTGAAAAGGGGTTCTAAGACGTCTGTATTATATTTTGTACCACAGAACACGCATCGTGTAAGACAAAAAAAACTCAAGAATTTGAAAATATGATATTTAAGTATATTTAAAAACTCCAAAAACCAAATTTTGAATTACGGCATTACTGAAGAAAAAAAAAAATGTGGTGAGCGCGGAGCTTGATGATTCACACACCCTGTATAATATTAAATATTATATTAAATACAACGACGGTGACATTTTTCCGCCGTCGAAAACGTGACGAAAATATTTTAAAAGAACCGGCTGCACCCGAACCGTCGATAATACTAGCGTGACAAAAATATAGTTCATACGGGCACAACAGATTTTGATTTCGTTTCGTGCGCTTATATTATTATTATTATTATTATGATGATGATCGTGTTATCATAATATTGTGCGTGGCGTAGTCGTTGTGCGGCATGCGAAATCTAAAACAACAATAATATCACACACACACACACACACATCGCACTGGCACAATACGTGTTGACTCGAAACAATAATATCCTATTATTATTTTAATTTATTGTAATAATATCGTTATACACCGCTGTGCTCCGTATTCTATTATATCGCGCGACGAGAGGCGCATAATCGTCGAGGGCATAAAACTACGGTATAAAACTTCTTTACGCGAAAACTTTGAGATTAAAAACCGAAAAAAAATAGAAACCCGGACAAGATAGCGGCTTGGTTGGTTGGTTTGGGCACTCGTCAAGATACTATTCGCTCACATCGGCCCACATTGGACGACGGCGGTGGTGAATTATAATTGTTGTTATAAATTCAACAGCAATGATAATAAATCGTGGAGTACGAAATACGATTTCGAGCGTTTAATATCGCTGCGCTTGACGGGGGATTTCTTTCAATACATTTCACGGGGGTAATTTTCCTTGCGCTCGGTGAAAGTACTGTGGAAATCAAACGATTTGGCTCTGCGAAATACCAACTGGACTTGATTTCCAATAAGTGGTAGATAAAACCTTAAATAGTTTTGAAAAAAAAAAAAACGTCGTCCATGCGGTGGTGAGATCAATACATTTCTCGTTACGTTCGGAATAATAATATGTGATTGGTCGGTACTTATGATATTGTGATAAAACATTTTTGAAAACAAAAAGCGCATTAAAATACACTTTTCATAATACTTGAATAAAATATTGTTACAAAAATCCATCGTAGTCATTATTAATTTATTACAAGATAAATATTGGGTCACTTGGATGTTTTTTTAAGAGCGTCTTAAAATATTTGAATTCAACTCTATTGGTTTTCACGAAAAATGTTCATGGATTAAAACTTGAATTAATGTAAGCGCCCATACTTTTTTCATTAAAGTCAATGTAAAAAATTATTTATTTATTAACATTTTAGATAAAAAATGGCGAGTAAACAGAATTCAATTTAAATATTAAATTATTTAACGTTATTGTGTATAAGTACTGTTCATTAACCATTATTGAGTAATTAATTAATTAATTTATATTTTAAAAATTATAGACATTCTTAAATTTTAATAATAGTATATAAATATACGTGGATACATAATGAATTCATAAAAATAACATCGATTATACAACACTAAGCAATTCAAATAAGTTGCCATGTTCAAAATTCCAAGCATTGAGCAAAGTAGAAATTGAAATACATTATGGTCTAAACAATTTAATATACATTTTCATAAAAATTCCTTTTAAAAAGCTATCAGATAAATAAAAAATACTACTGCTATAAGACTGCACCAATTATGGCACATATTATTTATAGTAATTAATGGTTAGGTTTTATCAATCCGTTTATATATAATAATAATGTTATCTATATCTATATTTATTAATAATATACAAAGAAGAAAAATTGTTCGTTTTGTACGTACCTCTACCTAGGTATATGCGGGGTAACATAAAACATAAGATTTCGTTATTTTTCCAAATTAATTATTCATATTGTTTGCGTTGGAAAAAAAAAAACGAAAACACGACAAAGCCAAAAGCGTGTAACTATATAGTATAATACGCGTTTAATAAAACGCATAAAGTAATAATACGCGCATGGCCTCGTCTCCTCGTAGGTACCTATAGCAGCCGCCGTCACCCCCTCCCCCCACTCTCCCCCACGATCGCCTTTGTTCTCCAAATAACTCATAACACAATATAATTCTGAGTAAAATTAGCTCTGGCGTATTATAAACTTTGAGCCAGTATCAAAGTTACAGGTATATGTAATATTCGGGAACAAGATAAGGATAGGTGCACGGTGTGCGTTTAAACCGAGCAGCAGCGTATATAATATATTCGTATTATAATGTCTAGGTTAGTCGTACAAACTCTGTGCACACATCCACGACCCATACACTTACACACACACACACACACACACACACACACACACACACACACACACACACTCACACGCGCACGGACCATCAAGGTTTTACAATATATTTTATTATTCATGAAAATACATGAAAAACTTGAGGCACCAATTTATAACGCGCGCGTGTAAGTCCCGCCGACATCGCGAAGTTCTTTTTCACCCGAACACCGAAAAATAATAATAATTATAATCACAATAATAATGATAATGTTAATAACGATATAATATTGTTATAACCACTCCACCGTGCCATGCGTTCAGCATCGTCAAACTATAACCGTTGACTATGTACCACGGTAGTGCGAGTAGGTTATTATTATTATTATTATTATTATTATTATTATTAAATGCCGTCTGCTGCTGAACCAATACACCGCGCGCGCAGCTAATTATTAAAAGTGACCTTTTTTAGTCTTTATTATTATTTTTTTTTTTATTTTTTTCAATTTCAGCTACCCTAGTGGGCCAACGAAATTATAATATCACGATAATAATATTATTTTTTATTTTTTTTTTTTGTCATTCGATGAAATTGCTTATACGACATGTCCTTTAATGTTCATCCACAACTACAACTGCAGTTTTGGCTTTATATTCCGTTCCTTCGAATGCAAAGCAAAAAGAGTTTTATTATAAAACTTTATAAATTATAATTAGGACAAAACTTGTTCACGATTTGAATCTATTTTGTGTGCACCGATAAGGTTACCTCGAAAAAACATAATTCAAAGCAGCTTTTGATGAAACTTACACGTGACACACTGTAAGATAAGGACGATAGTTTTATTCGTTAAAAAAACACAACATTTTAGTGTATATATTTCTCGCTAATGTTTGTTTTTACTTTTGTATTAAACAAATAAATAATTTTAACTGTTTTTAAAAAGTGTTTTTATAACTTTTAGGTTTACTTTTTTTTAATTGTTTGCAGTATTAAACTGTTTCTAGTTTAATATTCTAAATAATATTTTTAGAAAACTAAATTAAATAAAGTTCCATGAAGAGTTAATAAATAACTTATTCATAGTTTTTTTGGACACCATTTCATATAAAATTAATACAGAGTATAATATTTCTGAAATTATTTCTTTATTCACCCCGAAAATTTAACATAAACTTTTGAATTTAAAAACAGTTTCATTTCTATTTATTTTTTCACTTTAGTAATATATACAACTTTATTGATTTATAAAATATCTTTATGTCCAATTTAAAATATGAATTTGTACATTTTATCCGTATAATATATTCACTACATAATGTGTTCTATCAATATTGTAATAATTATGACTTAAGTAGGTTTTTATAATAATTTTAAAATTCTATTTTGACCTCTTAAAACAATAAACGTCATGATAAACTTAAAACAAATATTACTAAAAGTATAAAAAAATGATCGAGCTTCATATTATAAAATATTAAA
Source organism: Metopolophium dirhodum (assembly GCF_019925205.1). Classification (NCBI taxonomy): domain Eukaryota; kingdom Metazoa; phylum Arthropoda; class Insecta; order Hemiptera; family Aphididae; genus Metopolophium; species Metopolophium dirhodum. The sequence continues at coordinate 5,247,463 of NC_083566.1, forward strand.
ATATATATAATCTGGTAACCTAGGAGGTACCTATTTTAAATTTTATAATTAAAATATAATTATTCTATAACTGTATAATATGTTAACAAATGTCTTGCAATATTTTTATTTATGTATACATAATAGTTTTGTTCTATTTTTTTTTTAACCAATTTGAAGTTGAAAACAATATATTTAAAGAATATGTAAAACATAATTTTGTGAAAAATAATTAGTAGGCACAATAATAAATTGTGTAAGGAAAGTGTAATGTAATACATTATTTGCCTTTTTAATCTTCTAAAAACTATATTAAATGCTTCTCTGTCTATTGACCAATAATACTGGCTATAATATTAGGTATGTATAATAATAATTGAAGTGAATTATGAACCTCGACTGTTAAGTGGTAACTATTTTAGTATATGTAATAGTCATAAGGAATAATGTACATAACTCAGACTTTGCACGGTCGTTGTTCAGGTAGGTAGATAAATTGATGACAAATTGTATGATGAAATATGTATTTACTTATGGAAGTAAATATTTTATGCGCTTAGGCTATTTATTTCAAACACGGTGGGATGCGAGCCAAGTAATATGAACGCTGCAAATCTGATCTATATACTATTTATTGTCCTGTTTGTATAACAGATTCTGTATAAAACCGTACTGTATTTACAATAATTTATTTATTTCCTAAATACTTTCCCTGTGAACATTTCTTTGGATAAAAATACTTTTAAAACTATATGAAGGTGGAGAAACTTTTAAGATCGGAAAACAAGACTGGATGGTATTTTAGTTTTGTTGAATAAATACAATTTGTTTCAAAAATGTTATGCTATTTGCAGCGTAAATATAATCTAGCTTGGAATAAGGTAATTGGAGCTAATCTGCTAGAATCTCAAAATGTATTGGTCTTTGATTTATAAAAAATTGATAGTTTCTATTTTCTTTTGTTTGGCTTGATATGTGTACGTTACAGTTACTACTGAATTTAACTATATTATAACCATTGGGTAGGTATACTCTATTCAAAATTGCAGGTTAATATTGTAAGGTTCGTCTATTTTCAACAAATTTCACAAATGTATATTACTTATCGATTAATGAGTTTAGATGACAACACACAGTCAGTAAAATGTAAATCTCTATAAAAACCTAATAATAAAAATATCTTTAAATAAAATGTATGTAATAATTCTTGAATTACACGGTGTCATACGTATTGTTATAACAAATTTAGATCATATATACACTCTTGTTGGTTCTAACATAATATTATTACTACGGAAAGAATACGATAGTACTTGTGAGTGCATCGTATAAGTTTAGAAACGTTTCAATTGGAGTAGGTACCTAGTCTAACTATAAGAGAAATACATTTTTTCTTCCCCAGGCTTAAAAAACATATAATATAAATTATTTGTGTACACCACTTGTAATGTAAAAATACAAGTAGTACTAGTATTTTATACATTTCTGAACTCTAGTTTGTTTCCTACTGCACTTACTCGGGACGATATTATCGTTTCCGTTTAAAACCCGTCTGCATATTTGGCCGATTCACGATGCACTATATAACCTATAAGGCTATAACCATAATATATATACCTACCAATAATTATAGTACAACTCTACACGCTCACGACAGATTATTTTTGTCAACTCGATTTTATTTCAATCGTTGACTGATAGAATAATTATTGTTTAATTTATTAAAATATTTCATTAATTCATTATTCATTTTTTGAGCCTTTATTATTCCTATACGACTAAAATATTATTCGTATTTGCGACGATCACGTATCTGAATTTGAACATTTATTACATTTATATAAATTAGAAATCAATTCGAAAATACGCTGTTTGGCGCAAACGTTGGAGAGATAACAGTATAACACTATAATATTCTGGTCAGTGGAGGATCTAGGATTTGTTTATGATGGGCGCTATTTCTACGTGGTGAAATTGATCTAAGTTTTTAATTAAAAATAAAAATAGTAAGTTAAATACGCAAAATGGTGGGCGCATCAGCACCCAAGCACCACTTATTCCGGCAGACATATTTTAACATAATATTTTGACGCCTAAGAGTAAAATATATTATTTGCGACGATTTCAAATCTGCATTTAAACATTTATGACTGTTATAGGAATCAATTTAAAAATACCCAGTAGGCGCAAACGTCGTCGGGATAACTCTATATTATAATATTCTGGCCAACATATTTCAACATTTGACGCGTATTCGGTATCACATTATTATTATTATGGCCGGTGGGCTGTAGTTGCAGCGGCAGTTGTAGATGGGCGATGGCGGTGATAAACCATCAAACATAAACAGAGCACTTAAAATACGATTCTTCGTGCATAATATTTTCAGTTATTTATATATTATGCATGTATATTTTGCATGTGGCCGGTAATAAATATTTGAAAGTCTAACTCACCGGATATCACGATTTCGTAATATTTCAAACCCCAATGGCCGCGCGAGCTCACACATCTCCGTGCCCAGTTTAACGACTATATGTCGTTTTATTTATAGGGTATTAGATATTAAACATCTTCCTCGTTGTCCTGCTCCTCACCTCCTCCTTGTCTTACTCACTCTGTCCAGGCCCTTTTGCCATATTACCTCTATGCTTTTAAATGCGGGAAAAAGGTCCGTTTCATAATTGCATTATACATTTTATTATGGCTGGTTCAATAATATAATACCTAATAATATATATCGACAGCGAAATGGACATATATATAATGTTATATATATATATATTATATAATATACACAATCGGAAGTATTCATCGACCAGTCCGAACGGAACGTTACATATTATTTTTTTACCCGCACTGTAAATGCTCAGTACACGAATTGACTTTATTTCGTGAAATCGAACATTGATATTATTTTAATTCAATAATTATTATAATATGTTTTATGTTGTAGGAATAAAAATATAACCAATTGCATGACGTATTGACCTATACCTACCCGTCAGTGTGTGCTCGTAATGTATACTAATTTTGAAAATATTTGAAATTTATGTTTAACATATTATTATGACTACTGCCAGGACATCATGATGATGCCTTTTTTAAGCGTGGAACTTCATTTTTAAATTAGAAATATGACCTCTAGACATAATATTCCAAAAACAATATTATTTAAAATGTAAATATTTTGTAGCACAGAGACCGACCATAACGCGTTGGTTGAAATATAATATATTATTTACGATTGTTTAGCGTAAATAAAGACGATAGGGTACTAAAAGAGATATTTTAATAATACTAACACTAAATTAACTAAAAAGTACATATTATTATTATACATTATCATGAGATCACGGGAAATAGTTCAGAATATCGTGTTCTTGATAGGAACACAATACTGAAAAAACCCAAAAGCCATAGGTACAAAAACAATCATAAACCACGGATAATAATAATAATAATAATAATAATAATACTATAATATAATGTGTAATAATAAGACGTATAATAACAACTAACAACAATAATATTATTATGTTGTACATTAAATATTGTGATGTAGGTATCGATGAAACGCGCGGTCGATTTTTGTATGACATTTTTTTCAACCATTAGATAAAAAAAGAAACACTTGTACAAACGCATTACATACGATTAGTATAATGAGTAATACCTGACGAGTTTAATATTATTTGAGTGTGTTACTGCACACGTATAATATTATGCTGCTAATTTATATCCAACGCCATCGGGCGTGTGGCCTAATTCATAGCTACATAATATTAAAACCGTATTTTTTCCGCGTGTTACACGATGATGATAATAATAATGATATTCGATTCAAATATGCCCACAAAGGCGGTTATTCAATTATACGTTTATAATAATATAATAGCGACGATGCTCTATTACTATAATATATTATTTTGATATGCACTCGTCCCAGCAGATGTGCACGGCGGCGATGATACGCGTTTTATTCGCTGAACAAAATTTAGTGGCCGACCTAATTTACATATTAATAATATCATTATTGCGAGCACCGGGACTTGGTCGATTCAGATTGTAACGTTTAAATGCGTATACGTACACTGCTGTGTATACGTATTACAATATTATAGCGACGGCGGTGTAAAAACGATCAGGTCGGTCGTTTCGGAATATTATCATTTCGCCGAACGTCAAACTAAGCGAAAACAGTATAACCTTTGTTTGGTTCAAGAAGGGGAAAAAAACAGTATAAACGGGGTTAAAAACTTGGCTACTCCGTCGGACGCATTGCGATAAACGCAAAAGCCGCTCAATGGAAAACGGAACGTTTCCGGTGCAGCCTTGTAGATTATAAAAGATTTATGAAAACTGGGTCGGAAAAGTGGAAATATTCATTATTTGGTTAAAAACATTGACAAACGGCGCCATATATTCGCGGTTCGACGAGTATCGCCGGCCTGCTGGTTGTTGTACAGTCGTGATTATATTATATTGTTGTTTTCTTAATAATTCTTCAAAAGATAGAGTTACACGGGAATCGAGCACCATCGTGTTGGCAAACAACAATAACGATAATATTATACTGTGTCCAATAGGTTTCGTATTATTTGCAATGGCCATATTGTAAATATTGTCACTTCGACGGACGTCTGCAGTATTAATAACACAATTTATTTATTCTTTCATCGGTATTGTATTCCGTGATTTATTTATTGTGTTTATATATTTTATTCGTTTGAATATCGTTGTACATAGCATTTTGGTCAAGTACCAGTACAATATTATAATGTCATAATAAATTTGTTTTTATACGATGATATCAGCTGTGCACTATAAACACGTAGGTATGACTTATTATACCAACCTATTACCATTAATTATAATGCATGCCTGTTATTACTTATTAATATACTATTATATAATCAATGTCATAAGCTAGACTTCAAAAAAAAAGTTTTAAAAAATGTGTTTTACATATTATAATAATTAAATAGTATACAGTGAAACCTCCCCTAACGGACACCTCCAAACGTATTTTTGGGAACAAACTACAACATTTTTACAATCTGGATCCTCTGAATAATCTGGACAACATTTCAGAAACCGAGAGTGTCTAGTAATTAGAAGTTTCGCTGTATTTAATCGTCAATCCCAATCCAATAGAAATATTATAACATTTTAGATTGAGAATCGGCTATATCTACTTAACACATGGTTAAACAATTATTGTATAAAAGTTTTTTTCTGATGACAAAATTGACAAAGTTAGAGTGATTTAAATACTTTATAAATAAATGCTATTTTTAGCAACATATTAAGTTTTAACCATTCGTTTATACTCGACATATCTTCAATATTATAATTGTTAAATTACTATTTGTGCACAGTGGTAATGTAAATAAACAAAAACGCTTATTATATAATAAATTCTAAAAAAATGAGCTATAGTTTTTTTTAAAATTAAGAAATATTATTACGAAAACCCAGTCATAAAACAGTTCATATGATCATTATAATTGGTAAGTTTCTACTAACTCCAACTTTGTCAATTTTACAATTATTAAGAAAAATAACGTTTTTATATAAAAAAAAAAATTACTTTTAACGAAAATAATCTATCCAAATCTGTAGAAAAAAATTGGCGCTACCATTTAAAAACCGATAGTTGAAACGTGCACATAATGTGTACTTTGTAGTTTGTACTATTTAATCTTCCGAAAACACCATTTTGATCTCACGTCATAAAACTAAAATATTTATTAACTCCTCTTATCGTAAATACAGTATGTATATATTATTATATTATATAAAAAAATATTTAGACGGCTTATAAAACTATGTATAAACTAATGTCTTTAGCAGCTGAAGTTGTACATAATCAATTAAAAAAAAATATAAATATAAATGTCTATAGTTTAATATTTATAATATTATGATTAGGTTTATAAAAAATATTACAAAATAGATAGATTTTGTTATAATAAATCTGTATACGAAACTTACGTCGTTTAAATATATTTATCTGTAATGTAAAATAATAATGATAAAAATAATAATAATAATAGTAATAAATTAAATTATAATATTGTTGGTGTAAATATTTTTTTGTTTTTCCGCTTTACTTTTACTAAACGGCAAACACAATAATAATATTCTTTTCCGCATTCACATAATATATTTTATAAAAAAACAAACAAAAATAATATACATACGCAGTGTGTCTCCGTCGATTACTTTTTTTCTAAATTGTATTTTTAAATATGTTTGCTGTAAGATTTGCAGTGCAGGCAAGAAGTGGATATAGGATATTTATAATAGGTGTCATGCAAGAGGAAACTCGACCTTACAATAATTACTTAAAACATAACATATTAGAACGCATTGTGTCGTATACAAATACAACATAATAAATATTAATATTTAAGTAGGGATGCATAGAACATTGATCACTATTATTTTTAGAAACATTCTTTAGTTAATTTGTATCAGTTATAAAATATTTTATTGATAGGCATACCAGAATTATATTTAAAATATGGTATAGTTTATTTAAAGGCTAATAATGTTGGTGCTTTAATTTAATACAATTTGTATTATGAATTATAATTCTTATAATAATGGTTTAATTAGTAATTAATTTTATAGTTATATGCGATATTGTATAATATCATATTACCAAAAATATGGTGTTGAAAGAAAATATTATAAAATATATAAAAAATATTACAGTCGTGTCAATACATTTGATTATAAAATTAATAATTATGCATTTTATGTAATATCGACGGTTTCAAGCCAAAACGGCGTAAACGACAGTTTTTACAAAACACATTTTTTCGTATCATGATGTAAACGCCAGAATTACGAATAGATTAAGCTTACTATCGTGTCGATTGATTAACTGTACGATTTTATATATAATATTTTAAAAGTTTGAGTCGTAAGCGACATTAATTAGCAGCTAGGTGTGCTGTTTAAATGAAGTTTAAACGTCAAAAGTAGGCTTAAGCGACATAACTGTATTGATTTATGCTTTAAGTGGCTGCACTACCGCTTACATCATATTACGTTTATCACATGTTTTTTTTTTGGTGGTTACAGCAGATATTTTTTGATAACGAGACATCATAACCATAGACCTATAAACTAATGGACAGCGCATAGAGAGAGAGGTCAGGGGTACGATATAGAGTAAAATAGAAAAGAGAACGTGGGGGAAATATAGTATTAGTTTCATACGTCAATGATTACCCCCTTTATGTTCTTTCTCTCTTTTCTCTCTTCGTTTTCTCTTCTTTCTTTCTCTTATATGATTCCCGTGCATTGACGGCAGGACGGAGTGGAATGCGCTGTCCAGGTCTATGGTCATAACTCATAATATTATGTGCCAGCTATTAAAGATCGCGGTATCACGATATTATTTATATTAAACCAATTATTATTGGTCGCTTACATCACAATATTATCATGTATATTATGTCGTTTACATCAAAAAACTGCTAGCTTAATAATGTTATTGTTTACAGCATACTTTTATTTTATATAATTTATTAGTTTTTACTAAAACTGTTGAATTGTAGTCATTATTGATGATTGATATACTAATTAATTAACTTAATTCACTTTTATTTTATTGTAGGCTTAATAATGGCGACTAGATCTACAAAAATACTCAAAGCTGCGTTGGAAGAATACTGTTAAATACTTTTCTATTGCTTTTACTATTATTATATATATAATAAACTGAAATATTGAGCAAAAAAATTTATTTCGTAATTTTATGGCACTTACATCATATAATTTTAATGATATTAAAAAAAAAAACACATGTAAGTTATGTTTTGTGGAATAAGCGACCAATCATTTTTTGGTCGCTTGGTACTCATTTAATCTTTTACATTTATATATTTGGGTTATTAAATATTGACAACAATACTATATTCAATATTTTATTTAATGACCATGAATTTGTGTAACGTAAATTTTATAGTTTAAATTGCTAAATAATTTTTTTTTCTAACGAATTTTGTTTTTATTTTCCTGAACATTTTTATAATAATTGTCGTTTACGCCGTTTTGGCTTGGAACCGTCGATAATATTATGATGCACATGCATGTGAATTGTGCAACGTGTTGTCAAATCAAACAATAATCAAATCTCGTTGCATGTAAACCTACCATTCCATAAAACACTGTCGTTTGAAATAGTTATAGGAATAATGATTAAATAGTTCAAGGTTAGGTTATAAATTATTTATATATATATATATATGTATAGTTTTGATATTTACGCAAAATGTATATAACATTATCGCTTTAGCTGTATATATTAACAGTATCAGTACGAAATACAGTATGATATTATTTTAATATATCATAAGGTATATCAAGTTTATGTCGTGAAATTTATAAACGATTACGGAACAGTAAAATAATATAAATTTATTATAAAATTATAATAGGTAGTGAGCGGTACAGATATATTCATCCATATCAATAATAATTATTATTCGATATAACATCAAATAATAATAATAATAATAATATTTTTGACACCATAGTTATTTATATTTTAAATTTTGCATGTATAGGCCCTAAACCGATTGGTTTTACATTTTAAGAGAAACAAAATTATTCTAGTGTTACTATCATGATTTATTATTCCACCATAAAATATGTTTTGTACTATTATAGGTACACATTGTTTCTATGTTAAAATCCAGAGTATCACGTGTAAATGTTTCCCCAAGAGACACTGAATTGTTTGAAGTTATTATTCCATGTATATTAAACAAGAGCTATAAACATGTACACGTGTTTGTTCAACTTTACACAATAGAACACAGATATATAAAAATACTAGATAGACGACTTGGAAATGTTTTTGAAGCCTAGAAAATGGCCGAAATTCTCTTATCTAAGAGGTGAATGTTGACATTTTCGTAACACTGATAAAGATATTATTGTTATCAATTGATCATATTAATTAATAATTAATATTTAATATTATAAAGTACAAGTTTAAACTTTAAAGTTGTATAGGTAGTTCATGATTTTAATAACTTAATTTACTTACATAAGTCTTAAATACATATTATTAACTTTAAGCTTATTCAACAGTTATGTAAATTATGTAATAAGTGCATGTGAATATTACATTTTTTTAATAAAAATTTGTTCTATTGTAAAATATTTTTAAAAACAATCGGCATTAATTAATTAACAATTTTACATACATTTAATATTTTTGAAATACTATATTTCAAATCAATAAAACAAATACACATACTATCTTATTTGATAATAAAACAAATGTTTAAAACATAACAAAACAAAACTGGTAAACTACCTAATTTAATAAATTTAATAATAATACAATTAATGTTAAAAAAAAAAAAACCAAAACTGGCCTAGTATAATAATAATTATAAAATATTTCAAATAAATACATCAAAACAGGTTTACTACCTTATCTAATAATAATAATAATATAAATGTTTAAAACGAACGAAACAAAACTGGTACCTATTGTCCTATTGAACTTTTGGTCAAACTTGTGAGTTGCAAATTGTATTATACCAATATACCATATGTTTAAAGTTAATACAAATAAATTTCATCCTTTGTATTGTTATAAATACCTACAAGGTTTTAGAATAATTGCAATTTAATTGTACCATTTAATCGCATTTATTTTGGAACTAATGGAACTCAACATCTAATAATAATTAGAAGTCTTTTTATTACATACATATAATATTAATTTAAACAATTTTTATAATTTCACCAAGTATAAGATATATATTAATTATATTCTCTCTTATATTTAATATTAAATTAAATTGTTTTCTTCTTTTTTGTTTTACTTTATTATGTTGTAATATGATATAACATAAGCTTTTATTTTTAGTTCATTTTTAATATGAACTCAGATCACTCGAATTCAAGCATGTGCTTATTGGACGAGCTTGAAACTTGTTTATTATATCTATATTGTATTTCCCGTTTGTTGCAATAAATTATACTTTTAATCTTAATTTTAAGTGGATGATGTGTCATTGTAATACATATTTAATAGTTTTAGATTCCCGTCATATCACGGTTTATCATAATTTACATTTTGTAAACATTCACCTCTTAGATAAGAGAATTTCGGCCATTTTGTCGGCTTCATAATTATTACATTGTAGGAATAGGGAGTCGTCTATCTAGTATTTTTTATATATCTGTGCAATAGAATGAGTGGGTTGACTCAAAATAATCTTTATAAAATATAATATATATTTGTAAAATAATTCTATTCACAATTCTATTTTTACTCTATCACTATTTGTCACAGAAAATATTCATTAACTTAATCATGGCCGAAATAATTGAAAATCCCATAAAATAATACAATTTAAAATTAACTGTTGTAATTAGTACTTTCTTTGTTTTGTAAAAGCAATTGTTATATACACTCCACGAACCACAAATTTGACTTTTAAATCTCTTAATTCATCCTAATAAATGTTGTCACTTAGAAACTCAAAGAAAACGGTATGAAATATAAGTTTTTGTGACAAGATAAAAAAATTATTTTATTTTGTTGATAAGCATAAAAACCAAAAACTGTGTATTTTGTTTTCGAAACTAATTGTAAAATCTTAAACAGCTTATTTTGAAGGACAAATGACTTATACCTAGATTCACTGCTATTTAACAAAGTGATACAATTATTTATAATTGTTAATTTGACCATATTGATTTTAAATTATATTCGAGATTAATATCAGATATGATTGGTGAACCACAGTGAAGTACCAGAAAAAATTGTAACTATATTTATATAATATTGCCACAACATTCTTAGGCTAAAACTAAAATATATTATACCACACTGATATTTTATTACTCGTATCGGATGCAATTATCAATAATTCTGTAAAAATCTATTTTATAATCACCAAACAAGTAAAAACACATATGTTATTAATTATTATTAGCAACACTATAATAGCATACACGCAAGAAACCGTGTGTACTCGTAATGAATGGAAAACGATCCGATAAGTAAAAAAAACTAAAATTTCAAGACGTTATACTAGTGGATTATCCGTAATCAGATTGTTCAGTTCAGTACACCATTTTCATCATGTTAAAAGCTTCACGAGCATATGTTTAGATCGCATCTAACTGACCACTTGCTGACACGTAATCTACCAATGTTGTGTCAAAAAAAAAAAAAAAACCAAAAGATTAGAGATGGTAGTCTAAGGGGACTTGGACCGATAAAATGCATGTGTGTTCATTAAACAATATTATACGCTATACTATGATAGACATTAATAGTACTTTGTCAAAAATAACTAACAAAATTCTGAGAAAATTTATAAAGTTTGAAAATCGATACAAATTGATTTTATATTTTCCAATTAATCCCATACTTCAGTGTTTACAGATTATCCATATATTATTACAAAATGTTATTTTTCTCGAGCTTAACTAATAATCAGACGATTCTTATATTATATTTCAACTTAATTATTAGTAATTTCTACTGCTAGATTATGTATACATTTAAAAATATTGATTATTTCTTGCCATTATGTATTCAAACGCTTATTTGAGTTTTAAAGTACTGGCAGGAGATGGATAGAGAAGCATATACTTTGTTGGTGCACGGGTATTATAGAAGAAGGCAAACATATATTTATATTGTATATTGAAGAAAGGGTGTTTCACTAATCACACGATTGCCCCGATCATACCTTTTAATTATGCAAGTATTTAAATTCCGTTCCTGGAATTTTTGAGTATAGTAATACCATAAAGATTATAATATTTTTATATACATACATTTTCATATGCTGTTTGAGGAATGCCCTGTGGAGAAACAAAATTATGCATTTTTTAACGATACCGTCACTTTTCTTTGTATAGAATAATACGTAGAGGATTATTTTTTATTAAAAATGTTGTGATATCAAAACCGATAGTCAAACAAGTATTCTGTAGTTTGTTTTAATAATTTTTATACTTGATGACCTAAAGATGGATATCTTACAATCAGTTTATACGTTAAAATTTAGTACCATATTCTGAAATATTTATTACCCAAGTAGTCCTGTATAATTCAAAGGTTTAAACAATGCAATGATAAGTGTAAACTTTTATCTAGATAATATGGTAGATTAAACTAATTTGTATTTTATTTAAATAGCATATATTTTAATTTTTTTCCTACGTAAACATAAAGTAACTAAGAGTCAATATAGGTACATACAGTATTATGCTATTATTATGTATTAATTGAATAGTGTTCTGATAAAAAAATTGTAATCGAAAAATATTATTCATGAAAAATGAATATGATTTAAATAAAATGTAACTAGATAAGTAAATATAATATCATCGAAGATAACCAAAAGATAAATGTTACCACAGATCTATATAAGATAATATATGAGTAATCTGCTCTCTAGATAAGTGTCAAGATGGTTTATATTATAATTATATAGACTTATAGAAATACCTAGACGGAACATCAGCTTTTTACGAGGATCGGGTGCTATTAAAGCTATGTATTGGCTGTCCTCGGAACAGTGCCCTTTCTGTCACTCTATTATGATAAAACTCGTACTATTTCTCATAATGCGTCTGGCACGACCAGTCTTCGGGACAATTAATATTTCGCCTATCTCTATAAGTCTGTGCTTTGGGAAAAGTTCAGTGATTTCCAATATAATCAGAAAAAATTAAAAAACGTTCTAAGAAAAAAAACAGAAAATTTAGTTATGCAATTAGAGTTGTTTAGAAAATTGATTTTGTTATTTCTTTTTTAAAATGTTGTTGCAACTTGAAAATATTACCTAATTTTTATAAAAGCATTTTTTAGAAAATAAATAATTTTCAAAGTATTTTAGCTTAATTTATTGTGGTCTTTATATATTTGAAACTTTTGATTTAAAAAGCATACTATCTATGTTTTCTTTTGTGTTTTTTTACGATATTTTAGTATTCAAGCAAGATATGAGTACCTAATACCTATGTGCAATGTTAAAATTTAACAATTTTCATAACTCTTTTAAAAATTAAAATATCGCCATTACCCAATGTGAAAATACACTAAATATTATCTTTACCTTTAAGTTTGATTGATGACGGAGACAACACACGCGGGTGTAAAATCCCCTTAAGGATTAAATTGGCACTGTCTTTTTGTACTATATAAAACGATAAATTTAAATTTTTAAAGCTATAAAAACAAAGATTTTATCTACTCAGTTTTATGACAACGATGACAACATTAAACTATAAGGAAATGTGTCACGAATTGATTGATTTCTTAAAGATGAATTATACACTTGGCATTACTCATGATGAACGATTGACATAGCTCTGGAACGAATATTATTATTACCAATATCCTGATATTCTGACACAGAAATACAATAATTAATTAGCTTCATCTACCAGCTTAATCAGTATTATTGATATATTTATTGGACGCACGAGTAGATATTAACGATATAATAATAGAACCGATACTAACGATATAATTACCCAATTAGGATTAATACTATTAATAGAAATATTGAGTTTTTTTAGTTGTGCATCTATGATACCACATTATAATGGTTGAATTTTCGTATTGAGTACTCAAAAGGTAATGATTTGTTTACAAAACAATTTAATATTATATAAAAAAAATTAAAATATATCATTCATGCAGAAAGTAATTAATTGTATTAGGTGTTACCCTGGTCACTTAATCACTGTTTTTCTAATATTCATTTCTGATGGGGTAATAATATTTTTCTACTATGACGTGACAATAAGTTGCTACGAAAGAAATTCAAAAATATTCAAAATACGTAGTCACGATGTTCTTATTTAATCATCTAAGTTTTTTTAAACAAAAATTATAGATAAAATCCTGAACATTCTGAAATTATTTTGTAGTTGAAAGACTTGAACATTAAATACAAGGTCATTATGACTACAGCGAATTTTTAACATAAACAAATTACATTAATAAATTTGTTCGTTTTAGTTGAGGTTTTCGCTATTTGATTTATAATAATATATTGTCTTTATACATTTATTTGTGTTTTTTGTTAAGTTAAGTATAAACGTCTATTATATAAATCAATAATTGTAGATAAATAAAAAACTTTTATAGTGATATTACACAACTTGATAGTTAATATAATTAAAATTATGTGTTAACTGTCCTACTGTGTACCTATTTGATTCGACATAATTTTATCTACAATTTGGGCAGTTTTAATAGATCCTAAAATCTAGTAGGTATTTTTATTCATTTTTCGGGTCTATGAATAAATAATTTTAATATTATAATTAATATAATGTATAATTATTTATCTGATTGAAGGTAGTAATATTAAGATATTGCTATCGTTTATTAAATAAGAAAATACAATATTTTGTTCCAAAACCGTTTCTTTATTTAAGTGCAAAATTACAATCAATCTAATTTAAATGATTGCATAGTCTGAAATTAGCATCGACAAGTAAGCCGTACTAGGTAGGTACGTACTAACAGTGTTTCGTATAATAACGATTTTACTATGTTTATCTATTTATGAGTGTATGATGGAAACCAAACTGTATCACAGTGGCAGTAGTTGAACCTGTAAACAAAATTAAATTTCGATTTTATTAAGTTGTATCTATATAATATAAATGAGATATTATATTATATACAACACATGATTTAAATAACAAAATTCAGTGTTTTTAAACTTTAAATAATATAATTTAATGACATTTAGAAATATAATGTTTATTTTTGTATATTATATTTATTGTGACTTACAGTTAATGGATTTAATTTCATACCACATCTTATAAACTCGAATGAAGCTTCACAACCATCTTGCTTAACATCTGCATACATAAGAAAAATAAATATTAGTTTAAACTTAGTCATTAATTATAATAAATTATAGTTAGTAAATAATATTAAAAAAATATATCCTCTCCAAAATGTCTCTTTTTTTTTAAAAAAAAAACCGATATTATACGTATTGTTATTGCTAATAATTGAATGATTGTATTTTTATCAGTTAGATCACAATTGTCTATACATTTGTGAGTAGGTGCTGAAAATATAATTATACCATAAAATAGGTCTCGTATAAGAGTGACCTCAAGAAGTGCGCTTCTGAATACGTGGCTAACGCATGCCAAGTAATGTGCTTTCAGTAGAGTCACTTTATTATTCCAACAACCACCTGGCTTGGATTTCGCTAAAATTAGTTACGGTAAAGAAAAATGTTTGACCAGGAACCGAAATACCACGTCAAATGTCGATGAAAGCCAATTAAATAAATGTGTGTGGTATGTACCAAAACAAAAGAAAATCTGTTGCTTTCTGATGTTAATCCAATTTGCGTCACATTGCATACGTATAATATGTTCAAAAGGAAAAAAAAAAACATTTTAATTAATTTATTAGATACATGAAAAATATTACTTTTTAAACAATTCGGGATGACTTGCTCGAAGATTGGCTTAATATGGTCCGGAGCCATTGCTTTCATTGAATCCCCATCGAGAATACCGTCTTCATCGATCTACTCAATATAAATAAATAATTATACTAATTTTCCAACTATATATTGATGACTCTGTTTACTATTCTTACCAAAGACATCTCGTCGAAGCAACACCTTAAAAAGCACTAAAAAAATAAAATATTCATTAATATGCTATAAATTACTTAATTATAATTTACCTATTTATATTACAAACTTATCGGTTCGTTAATATAATAACATAAATGTTTTATGTATAATAATTATTATGTGCTATTAAGTATTGACAAAAATGAGTTCAATCCGCCACATTTTGCTCAAAGAAAAATGAATGTTTAATACAAATAACAATTTCAATGTATTTAATTGCATAATACAAAATATCCATATAATTATAGGCTGGCTATACCGTCTACGACCAGAATCATATTTTATCGTAGGTAAGTAACGATTTATCGTTAAATTCAAATAACACATCCATCACTACTATACAGCAGAGCCACATTACCGGTTTTTAAAATTCACTCTCCATTACAGTATATTTTCGTTTATAGAAATTGAATTTCAAACGTGTACCTAGTACGTATTAGGTCAATGTTGTGTAGGACGCCAGCCGTGATACTCCACTATGCTCAACTAATCTTTAAGTACTAAGGTTTGACTGCAGATTAAAATTTAATTTGTTATACATCAAAATACTTAGAAAATTAATTAATTTAAACACACAGAAATGCTCAGAAGGTTAAAGAGTTTTTGAAAACTATAAATATAATAAAATTTATATCCAGTCGAATCTAATGTACTTACATAATACCTTTCAATAATTTAAAATACAGTTTTAGGAAAATTTCATTCAACATTAATAATTGTTTATTTGCGAATTGAAGCATATTCACCAATATTACTATCACGAACGTGGTATTGATTCTTACTTTAAATACATTTAGGAGAGACTAATAACAACTATCCATGTAAAACTAAACATCAATTCTCGGGTAATTAATTTTATAATTTGCAATAGGTATCTAATAAAGAATAATCTATATGTTACGGGAAGAGTATACAATTTGGTCATTTTATACAATGGCCGGGCATTTTATATAATGTCCGGGCGTTATGTAAAATTACCTTCATATATTGGGCAATATGGATAATACTATGTAATTGTAAATTATAAAGCATTTTATTCATTATATTTTAACTTTATAAACATGATACATATTAACTAGGAGGTACCTATACTAATATTATATTTTATTACTATTTAATTGTAAAGTATAGTCAAAATATCAATGTTGGATTATTATCTGTAGATTTGGTATTTTGGTTAGTTCTTATCGACTTATCGGGCAGTCACATATTATTTGATTGTAGTGTTTACCGTATAATGCCATAATAGATAGATATAATATTTTACCTATATTGATTAATTCTCGTAAAATTAACTATCGCTTGTATAGTGCAGTTATATTTCGAATAAAGAAAAGTTTAATGTAGATTTAAATGATTTGTAAGAAAAAAAAGGTTCATATACTTCATTTTTGAAAAAAAGCTTAAATATGATCAAATAATTTCGCATATAATTCAACTAAAGAATAATTTTAAAAAAAGGAACCGAACGATTATACATTTTTTTAAAAAATACGACGTGTTAAACGTTGCTAATGTTAACAAGTTATAATTGTACCTTTATCTGAAAATAATGAAATTAAATATTATGTACACGATGAAGAGTTATTTGATATTACACACGATGTTCATTTATCAATTGGACACGGTGGCCGAAGCAGAATGGAACACGAGGTAAATACAAAGTACAAAAATATCACTAGAGATATGATTATGCTATACTTAAATAGTTGCGAATCATGTCGAAAAAAAGGAAGCACAGTCAAGAAAGGGTTGTTGGTAAAACCAATAATATCTCTCTGAGATGAATTCTCGCTGTCAGATTGACCTAATAGATATGCAAGCACAATCGGATGGTGAGTATAAGTTTATATTGGTTTACCAGGACCCATGGACTCACCATCCGATTGTGCTTGCATCTCTAGTGATATTTTTGTACTTTGTATTTACCTCGTTTATTTTCTAGTTAATATTTATCATGTTTTATAAAGTTAAAATATAATGAATAAAATGCTTTATAATTTACAATTACATAGTATTATCCATATTGCCCAATATATGAAAGTCATTCTACATAACACCCGGACATTATATAAAACGTCCAGAAAAAAATATACTAAATAATAAAAAATTTAGTTTATTGTTGCAGATTAAAATAATAATAGTGTACCTATTATATTATATTGGTTGCTATTGGTTAATCTGTTGTGTTTGTTGGTTTGTATTATTATTTTATGTCAATATATATAAAAACAGCCGTTCTCGGTTGATGAGATAACATACATTTTCACGCTCCATTTTTATATATTATATAGATGAACATTTGTGTGTAGATTAGACCCTCTGGGAAGAAGATATGCTATTTTAAAAAGGTTTAAATTTGATTTTTTTTTATTCATCGGATTTTAGTACGGTTAGGTTATGTTAGGATTTTGTATTAATTAATTATATTAAGGTCGAATTAAGTAAAAATGACAAACTTGTTATCATTTTGATACTCTAGAGTTAAATAATAAACTTACGTATAAGCAGAACGGGGTCCGCGATCTACCGCAAGTAGATTGCCTACCTGATAATATACCTACTGTTGCAAACCAGAATTTTTCTTCCGGGCAACGAAAAAATTAAGATAAGTTTTGAACACCAATACACCATACACCGAATATTAAATAACGAATTGGGGGACGGAGTGGCCGAACGGACTAAGGCGTCGGTTTTGACACACACTGGCGCTGGTTCAAACACGGTTCACGGGCGGAATTTTTCTTCGGACAAGCCACGTTGCCCGGAAAGAAGTGCCGCCATCCCTCACCCGGGCAAGGCAGATACCCACGGGTGCCCACTAAAAAATCTGGCAAAAACTACACACACGTGTTACACCTACAGTTCCCTTCCCTACAAACAAAAAACAAACAGCCAATGGCCATAATTGCCGGGCATCACGATCAATGAAAAAAAAAATAATAATAACGAATTGAACAAAGTTTAAGTCATATAGAGTTGGTACATTTAATGGGCATCGAAGTGCACGGGATCAGCTAGTAATAATATAAATAAGAATGGTAATAATATAAATAAGAATGATAATTATAAAATTAAAACAAAACAATAGGCATAATTTATATTTCAAATAAACAAAGTAGGTTGGTATATTTCCTTTTATGGACATAGATCGAACTTTTTAATATTTTAAAGTTAAACTGTTTTATTAAAAATAAAAATTACTAAAAATTTGAAATATAACTATTATATAATTATATAATAATTATATTATTTCGGTATGTATTTGATCTTTGTACCTATACCTATGCCTACAATACCAGTTATATCGGCTATATTATATTAAAGTTAAATACCAAGTAATTTGTGTTATCTAATCTACAGTTAAATTTTTTTCAAATTTAATTTATGAAATATAATGGTCAAAATAAAATGTGTCTTATGATATACTAAGCATAATATTATCAAATCATTTCATTGTAATTGTATTATTTAATCGCATCGTCAAAACAAATCTGACAATGATTTAAATCACTCACTTTAAAAGTTGGGTCATCTGAAATTATTGCATTTTTCGCATTATTCTTAATTTCTGAAAACAAATTTAGGAACATACAATTTATCATCCATTATTCGACTTAAAATTTACGCAGAATCATTACCTTCCGTAATTGGAAACTTTCCAGCACATGCATTGTACAGTGTCTTTTTTATTTCCTCCATTTCATCTGGTTGTGGTCGTGTCTGACAAATTTAAACCATGTAAATTATATTATTGTTAAACAGTGGAAAAACTAAATGATAACCCATTACACTTACAGATGACTGTACTACCAACAATGCCATTACAATTGCAAACACAACGTTTGTGCTACGTAAATGTTCCATTTTAATTCACAGAGACAACTCGGTTTGCTTCAGTGTTCTGTCAGTTGAAAGATATTAGCGACTGAAGGCAGTTAAGTGTATTTATTCTAGCAGACAATGTAGTCAACAACGCAATGAACTATAATTTTAAATATCCTTTCATATTATTATCCACCATGTGTATACTTAATTTCGTAATCAATTATTACGTTATGTATTATGGTCACAATGGGCCCCTTACCACCTAACAAATATCGTATTGTACTACCTAAAATTTAGGTAGGTTATGTGTATAATTATTATAATTAACGTGATCGACGAATTGCGTTTTTTTTTTTTGCTCAAACTCCCTGAAAAGAGTTTTTTAGTTAATTGTAAAAATAATCAGACTGTTAACGTTATAATGATTCAGTATCAATGAAAAACCCTATATTTGTTTAATCATCTATAATTTTATACTTCAAATATAATAATACTTACAAACGACCAACAGTTGGTCAAAGTTTTTTATTTCTCAGATTTGTGGTCTATTTTGCAAGATAAATTTTTGTTAGTATGGAAGTTTTATGCAGACAAAAAATTAAAATAAAAGCAATTTCTTAAAAATATTGTATATTATACTTGTAACCTGTATAAGTATAGTTTAGTAAACTTAATTTTTTTTAAATATTTTTTTATTTGTTGTTATACGATTGTATGTAAAAATGAGTTTGATATGAAGTCTATTTGGTAAGCTTTGCTTATAACAGTAGAAGTACAATCATGTGTAATATCCTATGTTCAGTAGAAAATAATTCAATTTCATTTTATTTTATGTTGTAATTTTCTACAATTGATAATTATAGTTTACTGGTTTTTATAATATCCTAACAAAAACACTCAGTCAACTATTCGTAGAAACCTCGCTAAGAAAAAAAAAACTCAAGTTAGAAAAATTGTGATGTCAAAAAGGGGCCAAGTAATTTCTTAAATTCATTAGTATAGAAATTAATTGTTTGTATTTGATGAAGTGCGATTTTTTAATTCAAATAATTATGTTAATTATAACAAGTATGTTTTTTTTTTTTTAGTAAAAAACTGTGGGGACAAAATATCTTTGTTGTTTTATGGATTTAGTAAATTAATATGATATACAGCTGTGAATGTAGCTGGAAAACGATAATGGAAACATCTTTAGCTCCACGAGGCCATTGTTCATAATACATTTTATTACAAGCTGTAATCCTCCGATCAACTTGAAATTTGTAAAAGTATCGTCTACATAACATACTCGTCTACCCGTGTAAATTCCAAGTCAACCAGTTCATTAGTTTAAGCTACAGAGAGTCCAGGCCATTTTTTGTAAAATTACACAGGTTAAATTCGAGTTGGCTGTCTCGTGTAATATCAATGGCTAAGAGGCCAAAAGTTGTACGTTAAATTTAAAACATGTTTTATTTATACTTACATTTTTGTGATTTTAACGCACGATAGGTTTTATTAGTGCACACATATAATAAGTCGTAAATTAATGAGAAATACAACAAATATTTTAACATGATCTAAATGTTAAGCGGATAAATATAACAAGTACGGACTTGTTACTTTTTTCAAAACAATTCATGTCAATTGTTTAAGATAATATTGAATTTTTTAATCTATTTATATAAATAAATATGTCCGAGCGTGTTATTTTTTTGAAAAACTTTTTTTAATCTATACCGTTTTAATCACTGATGCTACGTGGATATGTCATAATATTATCATGATTTGTTGTAGTTGTGTCTACAGACTTATGAGTTTCTTAATTTATTTTATTTGGTTGATACTTGATAGTCAACATAATTCGTAAACATATTTAAACTTTGGTTTGATACCTTACAGTATTACTATTGATTATAATCAATGGTATTACTTTAGATTCTCAGCAGAGCGATGAATATAGTGATTTTACTAATGTTTTTGTTTTATACTTTAATGATTAAATTATACTTTTTAATTTATAATTTGTATTTGTTATTATTACACCTGTACTGAAGAAATCATAAAATAAAATAATTTTCTTTATAATTTATATTTAATATTTTTTCTATTTTTAACCTATTTACAACAATTATATATTCATATTTGATTTTTTAAATCAAACAAATTGTATTAAGTACATTTTAATTATTTATATCATTAATTAATTGGAGTTTATATTAAATTAACAATTTTTAATATGCCCATGAAAACCTTGTATTTCCACGGTAAAATATATTATAATTGCCACTTATAACAAGTCCCGTTTAAATTTAAAAAAAAACATTATAATTACGTTAAAAATAAAATTTTAAGACTTAAAAGTAATAATTTGTGTATAATCTAAAGAATATTTTACAAATAAATAAGTTGCAACACCGAAAAACAAAAATCTATAACACAAATTATTTGGTGGATCTAGCGACGCCGAACGATGTTCAGACACATTAGTGACTTCGGCCAACCACTATGCCATATCAGATCCCAATGTATTAATTATTTATATAAACTTAATATTACATTTTTTAAATATTTCTATTTTAATAACGATAGTTATACTTGCAACTTGTGGTATTAATACATAATATATCATTATTTACAATAAAATGCACGCCTATGGCCTATAAAATAGATTTTATAATAATATTAATTTTACTTAATTTTTATGAACTCAAACGTCCCAATCGCAAACCTTGCTTTTTGAGGGGAGTCAATTTCTCATTATTTTCGAAATTTATTTCATATTCCGTGTTTGTATGCAACTAATTAAATATAATTATGTAATATATTATAATAATACAAACTGAACCGTACACGGCTTCGTTGCCCGTTAAAATGTACATGACAACTCTATAAATTATTCAAACTTTGTTCAATTCGTTATTTAATATTCGATGTATGGTGTTCAAAACTTAAAAATGTTTATCGATCATCTTGAATTCTTGAATCTCAAAATACTTCTGGAAGCACCACTTTATAAAATGTGAATTTTGAAAGATTCTTTCATGCTGCATAGTGCATACTTACATGGTGGTACGAAGGTCCCATGAAAATTTCAATCCTCAAGCTATCATTATTTAGGCTCTACGTTGATCGGTCAGGACACGTTCGATTATATTATTATATTATAGCCATCCCGACTGGCGTTGTCCGTGAGACACGTTTGTAATTATGTGAGCAATATATTTTCATGTAGGCAAACCACCTGCGCTGGATTTCAGACCACTCTAGGGGCTTACATGCGAATATTTTACAATTTAATCAATTAAAAAATATTTAAAAAATGTATGATACATGTATAATATAATTATTTTTCTGATTTAGAAAAATAATATTGTCATAACGCCGTCGTTTATAATAGGTACCTATATTCTGTTCGGCGAGAGAACACGCCGATTCTGCGCATCCTTTCGCGTCTCCATGTTATCGAAACTAGTTCCCCATTGGCAGGGTGTTGCGTGGGGGAACCAGTTTTCGTCGGTGTGTGTCAGGATCTCTCGTTGAACAGAGTATAAGAAAATACAATATTGAATGCCAAAACCTTTTATTTTTTTAAGAGTGCAAAATTACATTTATTCAGATTTACATAATTGCATAGTATCAACTTTTTGTCGACAAGTAAGTAGTACTAGGTACGACGTATCAACAGTGTTTTGTATAATTACGATTTTACGATATCTATCCATTTATGAATGTAATGAATCAAAATTGTATCACAGTGGAAGTAGTGCAGCCTGTAATAAAAAAAAAAATATCAATTTTATTATTCTGTTAATATAAATTCGATATTATAGTATATACATTATACAACACATATATACCTAGCCTAAAATATAATAAAATTCCGTGTTTATATAATAAAATTAAATTAAATTTAAAAATTAAAAATTAAAATATATATTTCATTTTCTTGTGACTTACAGTTGATGGATTTACTTTTATTACGCAGCTAACAAAGTCGAATGCAGCTTCACAAGAATCTTGCTTAACCGCTACATACATAAGAAATAATATAACAAATGTTAGTTTGAACTTATGCATTAATAATAATTATTGTTATTAAGTAGGTAGGTATGAAACATATTAACTCCTCTCCTAATTGTATTGTCTCATTATTTTAGAAACCATTATTATATTTGTATAGTATACCTACTAATTAAACGATTTTTTTTAACCAGTCAAATACAAAACAGTTATATAATTGATTTGTGAGTACTGAAAATATAATCAAACAATAAATTCTATCTCATAGAAGAGTAATCTAAGCAGCGCGCTTCTGGATGCATGGCGATGGCTAACGCATGCTAAGTGTTGTGCTTTCAGTAGCGTCACTTTATTATTATTATTATTATTATTATTATTATTAGATGTGTTACGGTAAAGAACATTTTTAATTAATTAGGTACATGAAAAATATTACTTTTTATACAATTGGGGATGACTTGCTCGAGGATTGGCTTAATATGGTCCGGAGCCATCTCTTTCAATGAATCCCCATCGATAATACCGTCTTCATCAATCTACTCATTATAAACAAATTATTATATTAATTTTCCAATTCCATATTGATAAGTGATAACTCTGTTTATTATTCTTACCAATGACATCTCGTCGAAGCAACACTTTAAAAAGCACTAAAAAAATAATATCTTCATTAATATATTAATAATATATTATAAATTACATAATTATAACTTATAAACTACCTATTTATACTACAAGCCTCTTAACACCGTTCTACGACACAGTATTGACCCTCATAAGTTAATAATATTATAATAATATGTGTTATTATTTACTATGAATACTTGTATAAACAATTTTTTTTTTTTTTTTATTGGGTAACCCGCGGCAACATAGGCCATTGGGTGTGGGGAGGGCACTGTAGGTTTTATATTGGGTAGGTTGGTAGGTTGGGTAGGTTGGTACACGTGTGTGTTGTGTTTGGCAGAATTTCTAATGGGGCACCCGTAGGTTTCTGCCGTGCCCCGGGGTGGGGGGATGGCGGCACTTGTTCTCCGGACACCGTGACTTGCACGGAGAAAAATGCCGCCCAGTGGTCGAGGATCGAACTCGGACCGGCTGTGCCGAATCCGTCGCGTTAGACCGCTCGGCCACCTCGTCCCCCCGTATACACAATTGTAATATATTAATACTACTATTCATAATCAATTGTACTACATGATAGTAAATTATATTATTAACTTTTGACAATAATGAGATAGCACATAAATATCACATAGGTACCTACAACTCACAGAAAAATACATTTCCAATAGTAACTTAAATAAATGATAAAATATTTTCATAGAAACCCAGGATTGCTACCATCTCCGAGCAGAATAATTTTTCGTATGTGTTGACTAATTAATTTATCAATTAATTTAAATTTAGCACATCCATGACAGTGACTAACTCAATTACGAGGTAGGAACACTTTTAATCTATTATGCTGCACAGCGATTCTCGTGGTGTTTAAATTCACTATCCAAAATAGAATATATTTCTGAGTATTTTTGTTTGTATAAATTGAATTTAAAATATTTATTTATTAATTGTTATGATGAGCCTAGTAGATCAACGTTTAGTAGAATACAACCTGTAACTATGCTCAACTAAACTTTGAAATTTAAATACTAAGGTATGACGATTCATACGTATCACACGTATCATTGTTCATTCAAAATTAATTGATAGATGAACAATTAATTTTAATGTATCAGACGGTTAGTTATTTTGGAAAACTTTGAATATTATATTATACTAGTTGTCACACCCGCTAAGCCCGATTTTAAAAGTTATAATTATTTAATCTAAATATGCATTTCAATAATGCACAGTTTACTTTGTTATTTTCCTAACAAATTTATCTAGCACTATTAAAAGTAATATAAAAATTCGGTCCTTGATCTGACCTGAAAATAGTTCTATTCTTTCAGATAAAACAAAAAGTTATTAGAATTCGACATAATATAAATATTAGGCATGAAAGAATTTTCTCTGAAAAACTCCCGTTTGTTGTATGCACATAATGTGTTGTAAGGTTGAGTTAGATTCGGCAAATGTAAATTTACATGTTAACTGGGCCCCCGGTTACCTTTTTTGTTGTAAATTTGGCCCGGAAATTTTGGATAGTAAAAGGTCGGCTGTACACTCAGCCCGTAATTGATTTTAACCAATTAATTTTAAAATTCAAAAACTAATAACAAATAGAGATCAAAGGTGTAGGCCCTCTGTTGGTATTGTTGGTTACAAGTGGGTTACTGTAACGGATGGTGTTAATTTTGAATTAAACGATAAAATACTATTGCACACGAAAAACGATACTGAGCGGAGACGATTTGTCATTCTAGGATACTTTATATTATATTTAGATATACTGTTATTGTTAATACAGTAGCCGGTAAGTTGAATTAATAGAATTTGCATTTTATTATCATATTTGTAATTTGTATACAATAATATACAGTGAAACCTCGATAACTCGAACTTCGATATCTCGAATTTTTTTTCGCCCCTAACCGATTCGAGTTATCGAGGTTTCACTGTACTTAAGAAGTTTTAAGTTCCACGGATAATATTTTAAAATTAAAAGAAAATAACTAAAATCGTTATTATTGGTTATGTAATACATCATTTCGTCCAAACTTTAACGTAAAATAAATATTTGTGAGTTTACAATCCCCCGTAAGATTAAGTAAATGACGACAAATTTGATACTTATAATTTGGAACCTATAGCGTTTCCGTGAAATTCTTCACTCACCTACGCACCTCGAATGGTCTACAATTGTTATGCAATGCATAGTAAGTTTATAATATTATACTGTTCCGCAGTAGTTATCCAGTATAGTTTTCAAAAGCGCCGTGAAAAACGAAAGAAAAATTAAGGAAAAACGGGAATTTGTACGCAAAATCTGTTTTCGAAAAAATTGATTTTGGTGTTTGGTGCAAATCTTTAACAAATAACCGTAGGTACATGACATTCTGACAAGGCGGCTGTTAGGCATTAACTCGACACTTAAACTTTTGTGCTACTTAAGGAGTGTCCTGTGGCAATACAAACATTAATTTTTCAAACGAGAACCATCTTTTTTACTGCAAATTAATAAGCGGATAATTTAATTTTGATGAATCATTTACAACTCCAAGTATCATATGATTGTATTATTTAGGTATACGACTTTGGTACAAGCTAAACCATATTTAAGTTAAATAATATTACGTACCAATCTAGGTTATCTTATGTGCCTACAATCGAAAGTTCCTTATAATATTTTAAGCGTATTATCAGTTATGACATACTTTTATTATTGAGGTATTATGTAATCATATCGTAAAAAAAAATGTTGTTACTTATAATTTAACAATGATTTAAATCATTTACTTTAAAACTTGGGTCATCTGAAATTATTGCCTTTTTCACATTGTTCTTATGTTCTGAAATTCAAATTTAGACATAAAATATACCCTTTATTATCCATTATTCAATTTATGACTCGCAGAATCATTATACCTTCCGTAATTGGATATTTTGTATAACATATATTATACAGCGTCTTTTTCATTTCCTCTATTTCATCTGGCTGTGGTCGTGTCTGAAAAATGTAAACCATGTAAGACATATTATTTTTAAACAGTAAACAATTAATGATAACTCATAACACTTACTGATGACTGTACTACCAAAGATGCCATTACAAAAGCAAACACAACGTTTTTACTACGTAAATGTTCCATTTTACTTCATTCAGACAACTCAGTTTGCTCAGTGTTCAGACAGTTCGACGATAATATTAGTGACTAGAGGCAATCGATTGTATTTATTCTATCAGAACAATGGAATCAATAACGCAATTAACTATAATTTTAAATATTGTTTTATACATTACCCATTGCATGTACCTATACTTAATTTCTAAATCAATTTTTATTATTATTATTATTATTATTATTATTTTTTTTTTTTTATTATTGGTTTTCAATTTATAATAATTTCTGGTTCGACTACCAAGGACATTAGCATTACATGTATATGTTACGGGCAAAGTATACAATTTGGTCATTTTATACAATGGCCGGGCGTTATGTAAAATGACCTTCATATATTGGGCAATGTGGATAATACTATGTAATTGTAAATTATAAAGCATTTTATTAATTATATTTTAACTTTATAAACATATGATAAATATTAACTAGGAGGTACCTATACTAATATTATATTCTATTACTATTTAATTATATTTCATTACTTATTAGTAGTTATTATTTATTACCATTGAGTAATGATAATATTAAAATTTTATACTCAATGTTATCAGTTTATTACTTATTATCGCATGTACTACTCCCGTGGCATTTTGATGTGCATAGTCGCTCCGCAGCTTTGCACTTACACTTCCGTGTTTTACATTTTTGTACACACATGCATCGTTCGTAGCCCTGACCACCCAAAATTTCCGTGCTGTCTCTCGGAGTGAAATCTTGGTTTGTGGCACATCATCGAATTTAAAATAACACAACAAAAATAGAATTTTGATTTGCCAACTTCAAAAATTGATTTGCTATTATTTGCTAACTGTTTGCTAACTACCGGCGTTTGTTTGGAGACGATCGGACAAAGTGGGTGGGCTGGAATTTTTTTTTCTGAAATCGGCCAAAAATAGAATTTTGATTTGCCAACTTCAAAAATTGATTTGCTATTATTTGCTAACTGTTTGCTAACTACCGGCGTTTGTTTGGAGACAATCGGACAAAGTGGGTGGACTGGAATTTTTTTTTCTAAAATCGGCCAAAAATATAATTTTGATTTGCCAACTTCAAAAATTGATTTGCTATTATTTGCTAACTGTTTGCTAACTACCGGCGTTTGTTTGGAGACGATCGAACAAAGTGGGTGGGTTACCTGAACTTGGCCCACCCAAATTGATTTGCTAACTTCTATAGTAAATTTGCTATTATTTGCTTACTATTTGCTAACTTTTGGTATTGGTTTGGGTCTTATCATAGAAAGTGGGTGGGTCAAATTCATGGACATAAATAAATGTTGTATAACATAACTAAAATAGATTATAAGTATATGTACATATGTATTATTTATTAGATACAGTAGAAAAATAATTTGTAATTCATTTTTAGGTTTTCGGCTGTTTATTGACAAAATCTTCTAATTTTCCTATGGCTTCGAATATAGAAGTGTCCACACCTGCGACGGATTCAATAAACTGCCTAACAGTATGTAGTGATGATATTGCTTGGTTCGCCGTTATCATATCTAAAGTTCTTTCAGGCTCATCATTTTCGGAATCACTGTTTGATATATTGATACCCATGATTTCGTTATCAGTTAATAGTCCAGTGACTTCAACATTTTCATCGATTTTAGCACGATCGACACGATCGACACAACACTGTCAATAACATTATTAACCATACATACATACTTACTGTTATTGTGAATGCGCTAATAATCAGTTTCTATATCTACTCATTTTATCTTAAAGTAGATAAAACAAATTATTACGAAATACCCAGATACCCATATATCACAGATATAAATCATATACTTCGACTAAGCTATTCATTACAATTTTATATTCAAGTCAACAAGACTTATAATACATTGAGTGTTATGAGAATTTCAAGGGGAATAAAAAAAAAATCGAGTTGTCAAGTTTTTCGAGTTATCGAGGTTCGAGTTATCGCGACTCGACTGTAGTAAAATTACAGTTTTAAATTAAATATAATTGTATGTATTATGTACATTGTAATAGGTATATTGTCGGCTATATCAAATGTAGTATTTTTATTGTTTTAAAGAATTCTATTGTGTTTATTTCGTTGTCTGGATTTGGACCTAACCTTGTTCCAATACGGTGGCTTATGTTGAGTTCTTCTATTTGTTTTTCTTACTTTCTGTATTCCTTGAAAATATGTTTGATTGTGATCGTGGTGCCGTATGAATGTATGATCAACATATTAGTGGGTTACCACTTACCTTTTGCCATCATAATATATCCATGTATCAGTCTTGTGTGACCAATTCTGTCCCAATTTAGTTTTTTATTCGATTCTAGTACTAATATTTGGATTTCTCTCCATCTTTAGACTGTTCGCTCAGTTTGGTTTAATTTTAAAATAGTTTACTACATTATGTATCATGTGCACAATGCACATTGCACCACATTTCCAACAGGACATGTGACATTTCAATGAGTGGGACTCATGAGTGTATCCTGGATATTTGTTATTCATTATCAATTAAACAAATTTATCACTAAATATCACTTATATAAATTATACCAGAAACTTAAAGTGCAAAATGAATACAATTAAGAGCTTATTAAACAAAATAAGGTGTAATGACACAATTAAAATGTGTAAATGAATTATTATAATATATAATATACACCTACGGATGTACACAGAAACATTATACTTTATCCAGAACTTCTGATCTTCCATGGACATATTTCTACTGCGTATATTACATACAGTTATAAACAAAATGAATTCCAATACCTACGTCATATTGAATTACATATTTTATTTGCATAACAATGCGAATTATCATTTAAAATAATATGTATTCATAATTTATCGTGGGACGTGACATTACTGAAATTACGAAAATCATCTTACGACACGCATTCGAACGAAATAGGTACAACTGATGTATCAATAATAATAATAATAATAATAATAACAACATTGTCTTATAATATTATTTTATCGTATAGGTGTTTGTATAACATAATATGTATGCCATACTGCCATAGCCTATGATATAATATCGTCGTCGTATTTTTAAAACTACACATTTTGGGATTAAAATTACCACAATACCATCCATGGATTATTGTAATTTATGTGCTCTCTATTGAAGGTCAGTATCGGTTTAATTGGAATATACAGCGTTTATTTGACTAGATGGCAATAACGCCGGAAACATTAAACGAAAATTGCGTCCATAATAGTCGGTAAATTCATACAGCGAACGTTTTAAAGCTGCGGTAATGTCTGTTTGTGTATTTATTCCTCGTAATGTTTTTCCCCTCTAACGACTGTGATGAAAATATACACCGGGTATAAAACCATAATTATTATGAATTGTGTATCACACATGGACGAACAATTTACAACGGTTCCAGGAAAATAATTCGATCGGTTAACTGAAACGCGAGTATAGGTACGATATTATGAAAATCAAGATTGGAAATCCACAAAATATAAGAAAATAAGAAACACCCCCCAATAAATTGGTATTTCGTAAAATAAAATGAAATCGAAAATAGTGCCGTATTTTGGTTGTGTTAGGTTTGTGTTATTACGTATTACTGAGATGTGAACGATTTTAATTGGTAACTTAAATGGCGAGGAAAAATATATTTCGATTGCATAGTTATTTCGTAGTAATTCGTATCTTTAGGCCTCTTTAAAATGGCAACCGCCAACCACTTCTAATACTGAGCATGTGTTGTGGACTGTAAAATAACGTTTATAAAAAATTGGGGGTCTCTGTAATGAGTGTATTAAATTTGTAATTTTTAAATCAAAAGTTCTGTATGATTAACGGTTTTGAGCAAAAACTGTCCCTTAAAATATCTTACTACGTATTTGTAAATTACTGTTGGTAATTTATTTTTCTATTAGTCGTAGTACGTCCGGTTGAACAGACTTTTTCTGAAAATAAATCATATATAAGTTATAACTTATACGCCAACACCGACGTACCGTAGACTGACGGGAATAGATTTGTGTTATAAGATATGGCTTATAATTTATTAATCTACATATTTTGAAAATTTAATTGTGTCAGTAATTCACGTACCTATAGTGCAGGCAAAGAGTTTAAAGACCCAGTGAAAATATTTATAAAATTATAAGAAAATAATATTTTGCAAAATGTTGAACTTAAAATGTCGATAAACAAAAATTATGTAAATGTAGTTTTGAAATAAGAAAAACTTATCAGAAACCTGGTATTTATTTTTAACTGTTAACTATTAAAGTTAAAAATTGTACATATTTTTAACTTCGAAAGAATTTGCAAATTTTCATGATTTAGACTAATTTTATCAACATACTTTGAAATGCATCTACGATGAAATTATACATAATATATTATATATTTTTGATATTTTTCAATTGCTTTTGAGCACAACTTATGTGGGATATTTTATAACATTTTCCAGATTTTTGGAACATACAATTTTATCTTTATTTATAGAAAAAATACCTAAAAAAATCAAGAACTTAAAATGCTTATAAATAGATTACAATTAGGTTATATAGTTTTTGAAATTTTGAATAACGATAAAAAACTGAAAAAAGTTTGGGATCAATCATTACCTATAGTATACATTTGAATATCCAATTTCATAAATACTTCAATTACTCATAAAAAACTGTATAACAACACTTTTTTATCAATAAAAAATTATGATACCTTAATCTTGTATTCAACTTTTAAGCTTTTTTACTCATAAACAAATATTTGATTTAAAAAAGTCTATACTAGAATCAAAAATTTCAATGTTTTATAAAATATATTATATTGATAAAAAAAATCCAATATATATGTAAAATATAGTATAAATATTTTATATACAAATATTTGGTAAAATTTTCAAGTAATCTGCAGTTAATAGTTTTTGAATTAGAAAAAAATAATGTGAAAACTGGTTGTGTGCGCATACATTTTTGTTTTTCTCGATTTTTTTCAATAGTAGGTACTGGTTTTATTTCACAAAGCTTTACAAACTAGATCCAATCTTCGAATAGAATCCAGTTGACTATCAAAACATTA
Source organism: Metopolophium dirhodum (assembly GCF_019925205.1). NCBI lineage: Eukaryota > Metazoa > Arthropoda > Insecta > Hemiptera > Aphididae > Metopolophium > Metopolophium dirhodum. The sequence goes on from NC_083566.1 coordinate 5,279,784, forward strand.
ATTTAAAACAGCTCCAAAAGGTAATGAAATATAAAAAAAAAATAAAATTATTGTAAAACCAATACATGTATTACGAGATGTTTCACGTAGTGTTTGTTAAAGTAAAATACCTATGTGGTCTTAAGAACTAAGCCTATATAAGTGTAATATTAAATAGACGTTTGTGTCAAGTGCCAAACACATAATATTGATATAGATACCATACCAAGAATGGTATCACATTGGTTAGGTATGTGTAGTAGGTTTAACATCCCTAATATATCCAAATCATTCCCCCCCCTCCAGTTTTTTATGTTACTATAACTGGAATAACAGTGTCGTACCGCTCGTATAAGTATGGCAAAACATTTCGTACACATTTTTATTACGTTGGCGCAATGTCGGAAGCAATAAATCATTCTCGTCAAGCCGAATATGGTTTCAAATTATTCGACGGTTGAGAGACAGTTACTGGAAGGTTTCAAAGATTCGCACGGTTTTGGAGTTAAGCACTGAGTTTTTCAAAACATGTTAACAACATTATAACCTACGGAGTTTGATTAGTACGCATTCGTAATTAGTACCAAATAAAATATACACGGTATTAACTTAAACCAATACACAACATTCCTGGCCACTAACCACCGGATCACGTAAGGGCTAGTGTCCTCCTTGGCAATTTATTCAGGATCATACGTGACCAACCCTCGGGGGGAAGTGATAAATCAAATCCAGACGTGGCTTGCGAGTAGCGATTGCCCAGACCTCACGTTCTTCAGAACGGGACTCTGCTCGAGCGTGATTGTTGGGTATCATCGTCCTCATGCCTTACCCGGCACACTTTGTGGGCATAACTACGTTTATAATAATATGGTTCTATAATTAATCCGGGTGGCTTACTCTTCCGTCTTTAAGATATTTTACATAGACACAATAATTTATTTAAAAAAATATAGAAAATCATTTAGACTTCTTCATAATTTAATGTATTTTAATTACAAACAATAATATTATAGCTACGTACAATGTATCCAGTGGCCAACAGTAATAAAAACTAGTTATAGCGACTAAAAATCGGATCGGCCAGAAAAAGGTTTATGAGTTATAATTATTTTGGCTTTTATTATTGTTTTCAAAAATTTAGAATGTCATGACCATGGCCGTTTCAAGATTTCGTTTGCATTCGACTACATTAGTAGTACAGCATTACTATGCGCTTACCAAATACGATTAAAAACAAGTATTTGATTAAAAATATAACTCAATCATTATGCCATCAGATATATGGGTTGGCAAAAAGAGGGCTACATCTATATACATCAGGATTGATGGTTTGTAGTAATTTTTACTTCCTATTTTGTTGTATCACACGTGGCTATTATACTGTTGCACGTCGCGAGTGTAAAGAAAATATTATGCTTATAATTTGTGCAAGAAAATAAGTCAATATTATAAAATGCAGTTAAGATAATATTATATGAGACTTTAATATAGATGATGTAACTACAGTTCAAAACGTGCATGGGCTTTCTATTAACGTGTTCTATGATATTCGCAGGGGCAGTTGTTGTAAGAATACATTTACGTTGTAAGGTACAATTTAATCCAGTACGTTAAATTTTAACATATTAATCACTGATTTATTCATTAATTCAAACTTTTGGGTTCTTACTCTACAAACCTATTATACTAACAAATAGTGACGCAAAAGTTTTAAAATTAAAATGCATCCTGCACCACACGGACAATGCACGTAACAATTTTGGTATGTCAATAGTTTTAGATTCTGAGCGAAGGGATGAATGTATTGATTCTACAATGATGTGTGTTTTTTTTTTTATTTTTTTTTTTATTTTTGTGTCTATCATCACCTTTTAGGACAGTAAAAGTGCTTGAATTTTCTTCAATAGTAACTTTTCTGATAGGAAAGTGAATCTAGTTGGTACTTTGGGGGGTAAAAAGTAAAAATTTCCCAGTAGTTTTCACAAGCGACGTGAAAAACAAAAGAAAAATTAAGGAAAAACGGGAATTTTTACGCAAAATCTGTTTTCGGGAAATCGATTTTGGTTTTTGGTGTAAATCTAAAACAAATGACCGTAGGGACATGAAATTTTGACTGAATGTTTATATTAGCATTTTCTATACACTATAAAATGTTGAAAATATTTTGACTCTTTTTGAGCTGTTTACGGCCATTGTCAGTTTTCAATTTTTTTAGTTTTTTTTTCTATAAATATCAATAATATTTTATCTGTTGAGTAAAAAAGCTTGAAAATTTAATAGAAGGCTCCTAGGTTATTGTTTCAAAGGCAGATGAAAAAAATTAAAAATCCTTAGTCACAGTTTTTAATTATAAGCATTTAAAGTTCAAATTTTGACAAAATACGGAAAAATCACGAAAAATAGCAAATTATTTTGATGAGAATTCATAAAAATTTTTCTTTTTAAATCTAAGATTTGAAAATGTAATATAAGATTACTCATAAGTTTGTCTACCTTTATCAAAAAAAAAATGTCTAGAAGAAACTTAAATTAAATTTTTATGAGCGTCTGAAATTTATATTTTTACAACATTTGATATTTACTCGATTTCTCATGTAACAATTTTCTTATTTTATTGTAATTAAAAAACGAATGACTGTAGATACTTGAAAATTTCACTGAATGTTTATATTAGCATTTTCTATACACCATAAAATGTTGAAAATATTTTGACTCTTTTTGAGCTGTTTACGGACATTGTCAGTTTTCAATTTTTTTTAGTTTTTTTTCTATAAATATCAATAAATTTTTATTTGTTGGGTAAAAAAACGTGAAAATTTAATATAAGGCTCCTGATATATCGTTCTAATAGCAGTTGAAAAATATTAAAAATACATAGGCACAATTTTTTTTTATAAGCATTTAAAGTTCAAATTTTGACAACATTTATCAAATTTATAATTTATTAATTATTTTGTAGTTAAAAATTTATAAATTTTTAACTTTTATGGCTAAGGATTGAAAATTTAAAACAAGGCTCCACGTAAATAGGTTATATATAACTTACTTTATTCACAATAATATCATCAAATATACTTGGTAAAATCATAGGCTGACTGACCGTTTTCGCTCAGAATCGTTTTTCTTATACAATGATATTATATCATTGAATTCAAATTTAACACCATCCATTACAGTGACCCACTTGTAACCTACCGTACAGCAGAGCGACATCCACTTATCCACCTTTTTTTTTTTGAAAATAGGAAAAGAGAAATTATTATTGTCATCGGTTTATAATATATTATTTATTATATTAAATTACAAAGTCGATTGAATAAAAATACACATTGTTAAATGAAACCAAATCGGTAAAACTATAAAAGTGTAATTTTTAAAAATCATTTTTTACATTTTCTAAATAACAATATAACATACAAAGTGTATAATATTAAAGTATATAATTGGGGGACGGAGTGGCCGAGCGGGCCAAGGCGTCGGTTGCGGGCGGCAGTTTTCTTCGGGCAAGTAATGGTGTCCTGAGAGAAATGCTGCCATCCCCCACCCGGGCATGGCAGATACTTACGAGTGCCCACTAAAAAATCTGTCAAACTAACAAACAAACGTGTTTAAAAACCTACAGTACCCTCCCCCACAGTTAAAAACCACCCAATAACGTAAGTGGCTGCGGGTTAATCAATAATAATAAAAAAAAGTATATTATTATTTACATTACAGATACCATCCACACATGAAATCAAAAAAAAGTCATTTTTCTAAGGAACGAGCGTGTTTACTTATAGCCAATATTATACCAATCCCCGGAGGGTTGTTTCTGGTAGAAAATTAATTTATCTAGTTTGGTCGAAAAAAAAATTCACAGTTTTTTTTAAATAATTGGATATATTAAAAAATATATATATAAATATATTTTGTTAAAATAATAATCATTAATTGATAACCTCTTAGTTACCAAAATGTTGGACCGTATTCGCTCTGAATCGTTTTTCAATATATAATTCAATTAAAATTATTATTCAACATATCCATTACAGTGGCCTACTCAATGACGAGGTTCGTTTGACTCCATTGTGGTACAACTGCAGAGGTAAGGTAGGCTGTAATAAAATATAAGGAACGTAGACTTCTTGACGGAATTTTGTTTTGTTTTTGAACTCGGTCAAACAATAGAGATAATATTATTATGTTCATCGTGCGCTGATCTCTCTAAAAATATATTTAAACATTGAATACTCTCTGCAAACGTAATATTAGATATTATTATTATCTGGAAAGACATTACGGTTAAGCGAATTAATGCAGATCTCGTTTTTCACGTTATTCATCCCCGTAACATAATATTATATTTGCATGCGGTATTACCTCCGAGCAGTAATATAGGTACGCAGTTGAAGAGGACCCATCACTTTTATACCTTCACCCACCAAATATACTCTGCAGGTACACACTCGTATGATAATAGTCGTATAATGTTATACCCGACACCCGTATATTAAGCAAATGTTATTATTTTATTGTGTTTAAGTAATAATTATTTAATTATTGTTACATTTGTCGTCTAATCTTTCCTTCGTAAATTCGTGTTTCAAAGACGAATCATAAACAGCGCTGTTGAGAACTTCTACGTTACGTAGTCGTTCTCCAAAACAACAGAAATATTTTAATTAAACGCTGCAACGGTATATTATTGTATGAGAAAATAATTCACCATGTTCCGCATGATTTTCGTCATGAGTTTGAATATATTAAAAAAGAAATTTTTTCGTGATATAATTCGAAATATTCATTAAAATATTAAACGTATCAACTGTATTATAAAAGTGAAGACGTAGTGGTAAGAGGTAATGTACATGTTATTATAGAAGAGCAATTATTATTTTTATTTATTGAGAAATCAGATTATTACTATAAATTATATCTCAACAATTAATTTTAAGAATGAAAAATAATATAGTAAGTAAGTTATTCTTTCATAATATAATAGACAATAGTACAATGTCAACAATTAGTTAACTAATCGTCGCTTAAGATTATTTCTAAAATTAATTTCAGTTAAAAGATTACATTCAGTTTAAAGATATTTATATATAAAAAAAAAAAGGTGGACAAGCGAGTACCTAGTTGTCGAGTACCTATGTCATTGTAATGGATGTGTTATATTTGAATTTAATAATAAATTGGATACGAAAAACGATTCTGAGCGGAGACGGTGCGTTAGTGCCTATAGTCCTAGAACTCAGTGGCGCCGAACACGTATGGTTACTGGGGTAAATACCCCATAAATGTTGTAGGTGGTGGGTGGGTGAGTAGGTTGGTAGGTGGGTGACTGCTTAGAGCTTTAAGGTCTTGTTGAATTCGATAAATTACTACTAAATATACAATATCGTAAAAATTATATATTCAAACGCTCATAAAAAATATTGTTACTTAATGCTAAACTTATTGTTTAGTTATAACTTATAAGTAGATAATTTGCTTGAGAATCTTTTGTTAAATTACCTTATCTTAGCTATGAAAATAAAAACTTTTATGAATTTCTAACTGAAAAATAGTTTACGAAATTTGAAAAAAACTATCATGGCTTTAAATAGCTCATAAAGCGTCGAAATAGTTTGAAAATTTTACCGTGTATGGAAAATGCTGATATAAATATTATATGGTTAACATTTAATTAGTCTGCGGTTATTCGTTGAAAATACAACAAAATATAAGACATCGATATATTGCTGAATATCAAATGTATTAAAAATTATAAGTTCAAAAGCTCATAACAAAATAAAGTTCTGTTTAAGTACACTTTTTTTTATTTGTTATTGGTAGGAAAACTTATGCAAAATTTTCTATTAAAAATTTGTAATCTTAGGTATGAAAAGAAAAACTTTTATGAATTTCTAACTAATTAATAATTTATACAACATTTATAAATTTGTTTCATGGCTATTAATAGCTGAAAAAGCTGAAAAATTGTTTTTAAATATTACCATGTACGGATAATGGTTGTTTTAACATTTAGTAAAAATTTCAAGTATCTAAGTTCATTTGTTTTTAAGTTACAACAAATTATCAAAAATTGATTAATGAAAATTCTGTAACTTACCTATAAAAATCCAATATCGTGAAAATTTAAATTCAAACACTCATAAAAAATTAATTTTGCTTTTCGGTAAACTTTTTTTTTTGATTAAGGTAATTAAATTTGGGAGGAGTCTTTTTTCAACATTTATAATGTTAGCTTTGAAAAGTAAACCATTTATGAATAAATAACTAGCCAAAAAATCGTCAAAATATTATGAAAAATTTACCATTTATGTGAAATAATAAAATAATATTTAGTAAAAATTTCAATGGTTATTCGTTTTCGAGTTACACCAAAAAAAATAAAATCGATTTCCTTAAAAAACGGTTTTGCGTAAAAATTATCACTTTTCTTTCACTTTGTTTTGTTTTTCTCAACGCTTTGTAAAATTTCTTGAAATATTCAATTTTGATCCTTCAAAAGTAACAACTAGGTTCACTTATCTATCAGAAAATATGCTGATCTCAAAATCGAAGCATTCTTACTATCCAAAATGTTCCTGACAGACAGAAAAATACACAGATCATTGTAAAACCAATACATTCTTCACTCCACTCAGAATCTAAAACAATAGCTGTTGATATTATTCTATTCAGGTACATATTTAAATAATTTAGATTAATACTTTATGATATATGGAATTGTAAAAGACCACGAAACGATTAATTGTTGTTAGTTTTTTTAATTACCCATAGACAGTGTTGAGCCGAGATAAAAATAATGTTATCTAGATAAAGATGAAAAAAATTTTTTTTTATCTAGATAAATTATCGGATAATTTTTTTTGTATTGGTTTATGGCAATCTCCGAAAGCTCGTAGCAATATAGAATAACTTAATAGTATGTTATCGAAAATGTCGATAGTTATTAGTAAATACTACCTACTTAATAAATTACTTAACTGTCTATCTATAAATTATAATAAATAAAAGCTGTTTAATAAATTAAATTATTTGCATACATTCATCTAGATAACGGTGATTAATATATATACTAAGATGTACACTATAACTGTGTAAATTAATAATCTCCATTTACCTATCTAGATAAGATAAAAGATAAAATATAAAAGAATATTTATCTAGATAAACTCAATACTGCCTATAGGTACATATTTTGACCTAGGGAGTCACCACCAGTTTCTATGATAATATACTATCATTAGTAAAATTAAACATACAATCAAATTGTGTCTATTACTCTATTGAAACTCATAATTAATAACACGATTGTTACCTATAGGTAATATGTACTAGAAAAGATTTTAAGCCCTGTAAATTAATAGTTTAAAGTTTATATGTATCAACCATATCAGTCGAAGGTACCATTCTATCAACAAAGACAAAATAATATTTGAATATAATATTTTATGAACTCAATAACCTCGCAAAATAAATACGATCACTGGTTGGTAGTTTAACTTGTATTCAACCGTATATATTATATTTACGTGTATTTATTTTAATTAATTAATTGCATTAATGCATTATCTTCGAACCGCCAACGATCAAGTCGATATATTTAATATTTAAAATGAATTGTATAAGTGCACCACTACCACCACCGCATGCTTGGATACTATTTATATTATACCAATGGATTATGATTTTAAAGTGCACCTAATGGATTTTTTTCTTCTGAAGAATTAACTGCAAAGGGAAAATTATCGATACCGCTACAAAATTATACATAAAAAAAATAAGCAATGTTTAAGTATAAAGTGGTATAGAATAAAGCATTTGAATATTAAAACGATTGTTTCAAGAACACAATGTTGATTATCAAAAGCCTTGTAGATGGCGGATAATATGTACAACATCTGATATTATGAGTATTGAACGAACCGTGAATGGACTTTCTTTATTGAAACGCAATTAAAACATTCGAATATGAACAGTCATTATAATATAATAGACAACACTACGCGCAAGTTGGAATTGATTTTTTGTGAAAAACAGCATCGGCCAGACTTTACGTGTAACCCATTGAACGGATTAAAACCGTTGAAAGACGTGAACAACTATTTTATGGTTTTTGAGTATTGCATGTCTCGAGCATAATATCTAAAATACCATTCAAATTAATTGTCTTCTATTATGTCATTTTACGTTCGCTACGTAATTTGGCAATCGTACTTAGTCAAAAACCAGATACACCTTGAACGAGTCCAAAATACATATTTTTTAAACTATATTGATTTCAAAATGACCATTCGTCGTGTACCTTACGATTATTCCATTATAAAACAGTCCCAGTGTTGTGTATCATACGGTGGAGGTGGGGTGGTCAGGTGTCCAATACCCTCCCTTGGTATTTTCTTTACTATACGTATAGATAATTAAAAAATGAATACAATTTAAAAAATATATTTATATTAAATATATCATTTTTTAATGTAACTCCCAAATATTAAAAATATCTACGTCACTGAACAGGCCCTAAATAACCCTACTACACTTGCTTCCCGTCGCGATTAAGCGGACTTAGATTTCTTATCCGCAGTAAGTACTAAATGGTTCACTGGACGTTCCCGAACACCATTCCTGCTTTTAGAAATCAATGTACCAAGACATAAGACTTCTTATGTGCACAATCATACTCTGCACCGTGTGCTCAGAGTTAAAAATAATAATAAATCCATGGGTTTAGCACCCAACAACTTTAATTTAATTATTGTTTTACATACCTATTACGAATATGTGTAGGTGTGTTAAGCACTCTGTTTTTCTGTTTAATACCTTTCTTAATAAAGTTAATATGTACATTAGCCCTGTAATTCGTTATTGTATTATAACTTTCCAACTATTCACATGTATACTTTTTTACCAAATTATCTGTTGTAATATGCAATTTTGTCATTTGGTGTTAATAAAACAATAACAAAATAGTATAGTATTTTGTCGTCAGGATTATGCTCGATTCCACAATATTATTAAAGAAATTTATACAAACCTTTGCCTGTAATCGATACGGTCGTTGTATCATATTTTGGGGCATAGCCGGTTTCCACCAAAAGCATAACCTTTCCTTTTTTTCACCGATTCACTTTTCCGCCGAAACCACATTCACATTTCCGCGATATTTTACAACTTTTAAGATCATAATCGTAGTTCATAAGACGCGCGTATATACTGTATACCTATCATATTATAACTGTTATTTCCTACATTATTTTATCATTATACGGCTCATTGAAAAATAATTAACATATAAATGTATGCAAAATATTTGATTTTGACGAATTTAAACTATTATTGGTACTGAATTATATTGGTACGCTTGTAAAACAAAGTAAGTTTCTATATTGTATTTTTATCAATTATCAATAATAATATTGTAGGAATTGTAGGAACAACATGTCGCAACTATTATGAGGAACCTTGTGTTCAATTATTAATCTGTTTTGCTCATAAACAAAAATTGTGTGTTACACAAATCAAAAATTTGTCTATTTAATTTGATATTTGATATCTTTTTATTTGTCTTACTAACAATCTGTCCACCTCTCTAGTTTTAGCTACAACATTCGATATCATTCAAATGCTGTCCAACAAGTTTTTTTCATATGGCGAAAAAATGAATCCACCAATTTATGATCTTGCGGAAAAGGGGAAAGTATATTATACATACTATTGATAGAAACGGGTATCACTACCAAATTATTATTTAGATACGATTTTTATTGTACCGTTCGTATTACAAAATTATATCACTATAAAAAACACTGAATTATTTTGTAATATACAGGGTGTCCCACGAGGAATTACCCATTGCGATATCTCCTAAGGTAATAAATATATCATAAATCTGTTTTTTTTTATTAGACTCAATAAGAGACAATAAGGACTACCCGTATTTTATTTTTTAGTTACATTTTGGTAAAAAAGTTCATACAAAAAAAAATGTTTATCTTTTATTTTTGAAACAATCGAAGAAAAGTCAAAATTTTGTTGAGTTTTTTTTTTGTTAACACTTTGACTTTTAAACATTTCGTTTTCATTCATCTCATGGTTTTTAATATCTTTTTTAGTTTTTAGGTAAAACGGCAAATAACCTGTTTTGTCCGGGCAGCGAGTCCCCCTCTACGGCTAATTAGTGTAATGGTTATATCCTCGGACACCCTGTATAACAGCTATAATAACAATGTCGATATCGTCGTTGCGCAGGGTATTGCAGGAAACACTACGTCTGCAGGCGACGCCGCCGGACTGAATCCACGGCGCGTCGGTCACATTGAAACGATCCGATCGGACGGAAAATTAGATTCGCGCCGCGACGTCGACACAATGCGTGAGTCGCAGCCGCCCGCAAGCAACAGCAACAGCAGCAGCAGTCGTCCGACGATGATCAGCCTGCTGTAAGATTTTATTTCGGCTACCGCGGCGGTCATCGGCGGTATGTTGAATGGGGTGATTTCATACCAGAGTTAACCGTGGGGAGGCGGTGTAGTCAACGCGGACGGGGATGTGCATGCACGATGCACCTTTTGTTTTGTATATACCTACACGTGTATGTATAATATTATAATAATATAATAATATTGCATAGTGGCGCGTGGTCGTGAGCCAAGTCACCGGAACGACTGTTGAAAGCACACACACTCACGCCGGTCGGCGGTCGTTGATTAGACCATTGAAAATCCACCGGCACACGCTATTATATTATTATTATTATTGTTGTCGTCGTCGGGGGCGGCCTTCGTCGTTCGATATAAGTCTGTGATTATACGGCACGCACACACGCACGCAAAACAAACTATTATCCGTCCGAGAGCGCACACACGCAACTTTTGCGAACCCGCATGTTATCACGTACCTACGTATGTACCGCGCTCGCCACAATTTCATCGCCCACGCAATATGATATACAGGTGGTGCACACCGCACACGTGCAGCAGGGGAGCTTCGATTTGTACAACATATTACACCAGAGTCGAGGGTAATATTGTGCGCACTATATACGTCGCAATCGCAATCGTATGTGGAAATTATATTGTGATGCTAACATTATTGCGGTTAGATGTGTGGGCATTCGCGGCGATCGGAAATCCGTGAAACAGTCGTGATCGATGTACCGCTCGTGTATGATTTAGGACGTTTAGGAATTTTCCGCACCTATATTACCCGACCTCGCCGAACAGTTGGACTTGTTCGGTCCTAAAAAATCTGTTCAAACCGTTCAGGGGTAGCGAGATCACCCCCGTGCGCACTCCTAAAATCAGTAACCGACGATAACCTGCAATTATAAACAACAACAAAAATTTCAATTTGTATCTCGAATCTCGCAACTTTTGTTTGAGCACACACCTATTCCAAATGCAAATTTTTCAAAAATCTTTCGAAGTAAACCCCTGCACGGTGGTACGAATTTACCACTCACATTTTAAGTATCTAGTTATCATAATTTAGGTTTTACGGGTGTTAATTAGTCAGGACACTGACACCAACATTTTAAAAGTGTAAAAACACGGACTGTGCATGATAGATAGTGGGTATTCGGACTTATTAATATTATGATAAAAATCAAATGTTTAGTAAGTTACAGTTTTGAAACGATTAAAGTATTATTGTTCGATTTATTTGGCTAATAGTTTATGTGGATAACCTATTACTGCCATAACAGTACATATTATAATGACGTTAAAAATTATCTAAACTAAATAAATGAGAACGATAATAACTATCTATACCTATTTATACAGCGGAAATTTTTTTAATTGTTTAGTTGTTAATATTCGTTAATTCCAGAAAAAACTACGACTTTTATATTATAAATGTATTACTATTGTGTTTTTTTCAGCACGTGCGTGTGTATGGATATCCATTGCTTGGCCATCAATCATCATTTTACCATCAAATGATAACCATCTAGATGTTCAGTTCCGGTGACGAGAATGTTAGTTTGAACGACGACAGGACCGGAACCCATAATAGTACTCAACATAAAATATATTTTTCAGATAATTTGAGTTGAAAAATTATTAACAAATCATTATTTTGAAAAATTGAAAAAACACATACCAGCTAAGCCAAAACATCGAAATAATTTATGTGGAGTACAATACTATATAATATTAATACACATATAAATTAGAGACACCTCAAACATGTTCGTCCTATAGTTTGTCATAATTTAAAAACAAAGTAAAGCTTAAAATAAGTTATTGAGTATTTAACTTGTGTAACTCGCTACTCACTCCCCTCATAATTTATTGGTTATAATATAACATATTATGTGATATCGTTTACCAGCTATATTATACCCATCATTTCAAACATAAACTGAACAGTCAACTTGTATAATTTTAACCTTATTCATTTAATATTTATAAGTTATAACTCTAATTTAAATGATCCATTGACCATGGTCATTAAATCGTAAGTAAATAATAATAATGATAAAAAAAAAATCAAATTTTGAAAGTATATGTATACATTATATTCTGTAGGTAGGTACTTACATCACAAAGTACAAAACATATTTTTCCAAATACTATGACTACAATCCACTAATTAGGTAAGACTTGTTGGTATTATTTTTTTAGTGAAAGACAATATATTGGGTACCTACAAATTAAAAATGTATTTTAAAAGTACCTACCTAATTTATATTACTTTATTGCATTGAATTAACACTTAATATAAAAAATTTAAATGTGATGTAAACCAATCGTAAGGAGATACACCAGAAGTACTATAATAGTTGTAATGTGTAAGAACGAAGAACTTGCCAGTATATCATATTTAATAGCTAATTTTTTTACCGATAAGTGATAACAAACCATAACGTTAAATACCACGGAAATGGCATCCAGTGTCATCGTGTAGGTACTATGCAGCCGCGATTTACAAGTCAGCTAGGTCATGTATAGTTGTTTATTTTTGTCATATAAAAATATATATTATTATGAAGCAATGAAACTATATCCATAGCTATATAACGTGGTGTGAGAATAGTCAAAACTTCTTATCACCCTCCCCATTTCAAAAAAGTTGAGCACGCCAACTTTTCAAGTAACGTCATATTCTGCAAACAGTAAAATATTAACCAGTGATATCAATGCAAATCATCAAATGTTATTATTTATATGTAATTCGCATGACGATGTATAGGTAGGTAACATTGTAGTGGGCGAACAAATAATAAATAATGATATAATATTATATCCACTTCAATGTTTAGAGCAAATATAAACATAATCGTTATTTATCTAAACCGGTATTATTTAATAGTTCGCACACACGGCTCTAAATATACGTTTTAAAACAATTGCACATCTAACTACCTATACCGATTTTATGTAACTCGGTTTAAAAATGTATATTTTAGACGTCACCATAACGATTGCGTTTCAGTGGCAACAAAACTACTTTTATAGCATTTACATTAGATGGCTGTTTGAATTAACCCCAATACGAATGGTAGATCTAGTCGTCTAGATATATATCATTTGTTTTTGCACGATAAAACCAACTTCCTGAATTTGATTACGAACATTCTCTTAAAATGTAAGAAGAATACAGAATGACTCACAAGCATAAATATAACGTTGGTTGAATTTAAACACAGTCTTAATGTCTTTATTTTACTATAAAATGTAACCTTTTATATTTCTTGAAAAATATTTTATATTATTTTAACGTTTAAACATCATCATTAAAATTGTGCTATCCCAAATTAAAATAAAACTAATTTTTCCGAGTACAATATCTTCAAAACCACTGATTATTACTGACACGTTTCAAACCAAAGTGTTTCGTTTCAGAAGAATTGAGGTTAAAAAATATTTAAAATAATAAGTTAAACATAGTGTTGCAAACATTATTGATATATAATATTGAAGTTTTCATAATCACCTAATGAGTGATTATCATGCTAAAAGCTATAAAATAGTTAAAACACGAACTACAAGTGAAACAGTAAAAAAATACGTCAAATAATATAAAAACTAATATCATGCTAAATATTTCTATAAAAAAAAAAAAAAATAGGTAAATTTATAATGATTATAGATATATTCCGAAAGGGAATAATATAATACATCCATTGTCCAAGATTTCTTTTGTAAATTATTAAAACACTATTAAATTTATGGTGCTTGTGTGACGCTAAAATATTTTTAAGATACCTACTGTGTTGCATCCTGGATTTTGTTGATCCCCTTTTATGACGATAATATTTACATGTTATTTGAACTAAAAACATTGGCTGCGCATATGAATTAAGTGCCGGTGTTTTTTTTTAGGCACAATGGTACATATGCTAGTATAAACAAAATAATAATTGAGTCCCGTAAAATGTAAATCAGGTATAATAGTATAATACTAATTATGAGTCCATGTTTTAATACTATAACCCGTAAATATTTGAAAAAAAATTTTCCTTTTAATTTTTTTTTACAAACTTAGGACTGTTTATAATATGAATTCTACAGAACGGATTAGGTGGACATGTTTTTTTTATTATGTTTGTTTGGAAATATTATGAACTGATAAATTTGATAAATGTTGTTTAAAATAATAAATAAATACATTTTTTGTCATATGTCAGTAAAAACGTAAGTGATAATTTTTTGTATTCAAATCTTGTTACACTAAGACCTCATTGATCCTACTTATATAGGGCCAAGGGTTGTTGGACTGAGAGGGTTTGTCGGATTATTGAGGATTTGACCGAAAAAAAGAAACAGCTTATTACTAATGTAAAAATGTTCGTTTGATGTATGTTGGTAAAATTTATAATTTTTAAATGTAACGGTAATAATATATGATTTTTATTTTGTGACATTTTGGTCACTTCTGTTTCCAAACCATAATACCTATGTATTTAAGTCGAATTTACAAATGACACATTGACACTTATCGTATATTAAGAGAGAGAGAGAGAGAGAGAGAGAGAGAGATAGAAGTGGAAAAGAAAGTGTCTTGGAACACAAAAGAGGATGTCTAACTAACGAGGCCTTACCGCATATTATATGTTGCTTTGTTGTAATAGCTACATTTTTGTCTGATTTCGTTTTGTTTAGTTATGATATCATTTTTACTGATTAGGGTCCTCTTAATGTATACTGGTGGAGTATTTAACAGTGTTGGTACCTATTTACATTTCCAACGAAACCATATTAATGTATGTGCAAAATAAAAAAATCTACATTCCACAGACTCAATTAGTATATAGCTGTTTGCTCATTCATGTCCCATGCTCAATAATTATGAATAGCGTTCACCGAAAGCATTTTTTTCCATTTTAGGTAGGTACCTACATAATAGTGTTCTAGATGGATAATCATATTAATAAGTTCTCATACACAATAGTTTATGTTATAAGTTGTATCTCAAATCTTTTACTATAATTGTAGGCCGATTTATAATGACTATGGTGTGATAAATACAATAATGCAATAAACGTTACACACTATTAATATTTAGTGTTCGAAAAGTGTTATGTATTTACAATGTTTCACCTATTGGTACGGTACATTTTGAGGATGAGGTATTGAAATGTGTACATATCAAATTTAAAACAACTTAATTAATATTTCTCCTAGTTCGTTGAAAATACTATTTTGAAGTTTAATATGTAACGCTGGACATTATAAACACATTTTTTTAGTATTTTAAACTACTCAAAAATGCATGAAAAATACACAATTCTTATAATTTTTATGAACGAATCTGCACATTATCACTGTCGACACTAATTATATACACATGACTTATTCTACTGTAGCAATTAATAGTGTAGTCCTCGAAATGTACAATAAATAATATTTAATTCAATTTCCCTGTGTTATGCTAAAAATAAAACAAATTTAAATTTCTAAGGGAATATAAAATGAATAACGCGCAGTTTTAACGCCACCGTCGTTGTCGTCAGTATAAACTTCTGCAACATTTTGAATAATTGCATTATGAATTGCATAATCGTTGCACAAAGCAAATTATTGAAAAAAAATACTAATAACTTTCGTCTGTGAGTAACTGGTTTTTTTTTTAACGCTATTCTGTCCACTTTGTAAAAAACAAACGAAATAAATTTATGTTTTACGCGTCTTTTATAAACATTTACTATTGTAATATAATAAGTGTACGTGTTTATTACTTTAATATATAAATTCATTCGAGGAAATTACTTTTTTAATCATAATTATTTACGTTTTTTATTCGTGAAATGTGGTTACATTTGGACGAGTTTTGCTTCTTTCCTTTTAGGTCAACTGCGGAATACATTATTTTTCCCGGGAAATTTTTTTCGTTGTTTTCTCAGTGCATATTTTTGGACATTCGAAAAGAAGAGAAAAAAAAATGTTACCTGAATTACATTAAAACGGCAGATGTCTTTCACGTCGGTGTTTTCGGAATTCTAATTGTTCATTACTGCTACCCGTTGGCGGGGGGGGGGGGGGGGAGGGTTGGAATGGAACGAAAAATAGACTTTGCTTCTTCGCGATTCTGTTTAACGCGAATACGAAACACAACACAGACGGTATTAACGTAATCGAAACACGTTTGCAATTTTGTCCTGGCTTGTTATACTGCACCCCTTACCATCCCCCTTTAAAAAAAAAAACGTATTCGTATTTTGCGCCCCACCCCGTCACGCCGCTAAAAATTTATTCTTGCCATTTTGTTTGTTTTTAGTTGTTGTTTTTACGCAGTAGTTATCCACTCTCTTGTAAAATAATTATTACTATACCTGCAACTACTTTGAAATACGTATGTCCATAAATAATTAATGAAATTAGAATTTGTATAATTTTATCGAATGCACGACTGCAAAAACGTTTGTGAGCAGCATTGCTTGAAATAATACTAATTGCACCCACTATATAATGACTGCATTTCGAATACGAATTCCTAATATTATGATTTATATACTTATAATAATTGTGAGTACCGATTTGGTCCAAATATTATACTGAAGTCTGAAAGTGTGACCTGCAGTCCTATATATCTCAAACAGTGTATCTTTACCTCTGATTTTACTCTGTAGAGTAAAGTGCTTAGGTACCGCCGGTGGATAGGTATTTCAAATGAATTTATTAAGTATGATACACATAGTAAATGGACAATTATAACCACCACTGATTGTGATAGTACAATATTACTATGGCACAACTATTAGACACATAAATAAACGCTCTAAATACAAGTTCATTGTCAGCATTGAACATGACATTGAAATCAAAAAAAAAAAGTGATAGTTAGGTATAGGGTATACAATTATGCGATTGTTTTATGTTATCGATCTCATAAGAAAACATAATTACGTAGGATTTACTATATTACTATTATTGTTATTATAACTACTATCCATCCAATAAATTATTATAACAATAACGATTGTATTGTTCGGATTTTAATAATCGACTCTCCATAAACGAAACTAGTATAAAGCGAATACTTAAAATTATTATATTATAAAAACACAATGTAAAGGCGATGACTTGAAAATAGCTCCAGTTTTCCATAGTTCATTAATGCCGTTTTATATTTTTAAGTTAATAAAGCAGTACTTACCTAGGCAACTAGCTCTTTCATTTCGTTTGAATGCTCTTGACACCAGTGATTTTTATTAAATATTAAGTTTTTATCTGGATAAATTTAGCTATTGCACAACATTGAATATATTACATTGCGATAAGCAATCGCTTAGGAAATTTGCTTTTAAACTCAACTGATATGTATATTTTAATCTCTACTGATCCAACTGATTTTTATAACAAAAAACAAGTAGGCACCTAAAAAAACCTACTAAAAATTCCATTGTTTTATTTGGGAACTCTCAAGTGCTTCCTGAATTAAATAGTGTACTTTATTTATAGTACCTATAATCTATATG
Source organism: Metopolophium dirhodum (assembly GCF_019925205.1). Taxonomy (NCBI): domain Eukaryota; kingdom Metazoa; phylum Arthropoda; class Insecta; order Hemiptera; family Aphididae; genus Metopolophium; species Metopolophium dirhodum. The sequence continues at coordinate 5,297,683 of NC_083566.1, forward strand.
CTTTGTGTCCGTAAAAGGTAAATCACCCCACCATAACCCCTGACATAAAAATAATAATTTTTATTACATAAGCCATGTGTGTCGCAGTTAGTTTAGAAATACCCAGTTTGCTACACGAGAAGGTGAACTAAATTACACTACAACATTTAAAATTTAAAAATTTTTTCGCATTTATTTAGTCAATTTATTGATACTTGTTTCATTTTTTTCCCAAATTTAAGACAACTATCTATAGTCTTTGTTTAACGTTCTATAACCACGATTACAGCAATATAGTACGTATTTAATGCAAGACATTATTCAATATTAAATTTTATTGTCCCATAGAGTATCTATAAATAATGGATGGTTTCTCTATTCACGCTGCCCGATAATACCTGTAAGCTAGCTATCAAGTATTTTTTTGTAAAAATTAATTAGCCGATTTTTTTCACCTAATATATACGAAAAAAAATGTATTGCCGATAAATTTATCGGGATCTTCTGGGTTAGTGCTGAGATCAGTAAAATACGATTTATAACGGCATATTATTATTAATACGATTGTGAACCCTCAATTTATTTATTTATTTAATTTTCTGTGTTGCCATATAATTTTATAGTTTTTATCGAACAATTGAGCACGATTTTAGATAAGTAGTGAAAATAAGTGAAAATAAACTTCAAAATGCATAGAAAAAGTCTGATTTACCTAAGAGATACTGGCTAAAATCTATTTTTATCAACAATTTTTAAGTCATGAAAAAATATAAGACTTGGTTTTAATGTTAATGAGTTATTACAGAAGAACAAGGTAAAAAAGAAAAAAAAATCATTGAAAAAAGAAAAACACCAAATACTAAACTTTGAAAATATGTATAGATGGTTTATGTTAAATAAAAACAAATTGGTTCATTCAATATTCAAATATTTAGAATAATAATATAATTTAGGCTTCCGCTATCAGGGAATCGGCATAATATAGATACCTAACTAATCACTAGGTACGTATTATAATATAATAATTTCACCCATAGTTATATAAGCATATTTTTCTTAAGATTTTTTTTTTTTTTTTATTGGGTAACCCGCGGCAACATAGGTCATTGGGAGTAGGGAGGGCACTGTAGGTTTTTTATATTGGGTAGGTTGGTATACGTGTGTGTTGTGTTTGGCAGAATTTCTAATGGCGCACCCGTAGGTTTCTGCCGTGCCCCGGGGTGGGGGGATGGCGACACTTGTTCTCCGGACACCGTGACTTGCACGGAGAAAATGCCGCCCAGTGGTCGAGGATCGAACTCGGACCGGCTGTGCCGAATCCGTCGCGTTAGACCGCTCGGCCACCTCGTCCCCCTTTCTTAAGATTATAAAATATGTATGATATGACTTTGAACTTTTTTGTTTAAAATTTTACTTATATACTTAATATTTTATTATAACATGTTTTAACAATATTTTACTCTAATATTTTTCATTACACTTAAATATTAACAGTTTAAAAAAATACAACGTGCTGAAAAGTTCGATGGACTATTAAATTATAATAACATGGCAACGTTGAATGTAGTTCGTTCTCACTACTTACAATCGCACTAGTATTTTGGGATCAGCGATCTGGGTTCTTTATGAATTTTAAATGTTTTAAATTCTGAGTGGAACGATGAATGTATTGTAATAATTGACTTTACAATGATGTGTGTTTTTTTTTTATTTTTTATTTTAATTGAATTATTATTTTTTTTATTTTTGTGTCTGTGTACACGGTATGTAGTCGAAATAATGCTTCGATTTTCAACTATCTTGTTCGATGGGAAATTGAATATTGGGTAGGTTAAAATTTAAAATTTCCTATAGTTTTCAAAAGCGACGGGAAAAACAACATAAAAATTAAGGAAAAACGGGAATTTTCCATAAAATTGATTTCGGTTTTTGGTATAATTCTATAACAAATCAAAGTATACATGAAATTACATGAATTTTACAGTGAAATTTTCAGTGTTCATTTATATTTGCATTTTCTATACACAATAAAATTTTCAAAATATTTAAATAAATAATATTTATCAAAATTTGATTTGTTTTGAACTGCTTAGGAATATTATCTGTTTCCAATTTTATTAGTCTTTTTTCTATAAATGTCAATAAAACATTATTTGTTTGGTAAAAAAGCTTAAAAACTTAATACAAGGCTCCTACTATATTGTTACAATGACTTTTGAAAAATATTTTAAATCCTTAGTCACAGTTTTTATTTAAAAGCATTTAAAGTTCAAATCTTGACAATATACGGAAAAATCACGAAAATTAGAGTTGAGAATTCATAACAATTATTTTTTTTAAATCTAAGATTTGAAAATGTGGTACAAGATTCCTCATGAGTTTGTCTACTTTTATCAAACAAAAATTTTTACAAGCAAATTAAATTAAATTTTTACGAGCTTTTGAAATTCATATTTTTACAATATTGGATATTCGCACTCGATTTCTTACGTGGCGGTTTTGTTATTTTATTGTTATTCAAAAACAAATAACTGTAGATACGTGAAAATTTTACTGAATGTTTATATTTTCATTTTCTATACACCATAAAATTAAAAAAAAAATTTTTTACTAATTTTGGGCTGTTTACAAACATTAACAGTTTTCAATTTTTTTAGTTTTTTTTTCTATAAATATCAATAAAATTTTATTTGTTGGGTAAAAAGCGTGAAAATTTAATGCAAGGCTTCTGATATATTTTTACAATAGCAGTTGAAAAATGTTATAAATACATAGGCACAATTTTTTTTTATAAGCATTTAAATTTCAAATTTTGACAACATTTATCACTTTTAAAATTTAAAAATTATTTTGTAGATAAAAATATAAAACGTTCAACTTTTATAGTTAAGGATTGAAAATTTAAAACAAGGTTCCACGTAAATAGGTTATATATAAATTACTTATAGAGTATATTACATTATTACCTATAATATAATATATTACATAGTTAAAATAACACTCAACATCGAAAATCCAATATTGTTTTATTTTTATTATTTTTATTCTTTTATTTTTCTTAATAATAATTAACATTAGAAACATTGGCCATTAGTTATTTTTTTTTTTTGTTAAATTAGGTTATACAATTTTGTTGTATTTAACTTTAGAACTTTGAATTTGTGCGATGGTCCGTGTGCTGCGTCTAGGGTGTTGGGTTTGTTGAGGCTATTAAGTTCGTCTGCGTATTGGAGGCAAACTGTGAATATGTGGTTGACTGAGAGTTTAGTTCCACAAGAATTTAACCTTGGTTTTTCTTCTTTCTTCATGAGGAATATGTGTGTAATAAGGGTGTGTTTCTCCATATTTGATACATATCCACAGAGTTGTAGCAAGGTTCGTCAGCGATCCTGACCATTTAACATATTTCAGCCATTGGACATTTGTTTAACCCCCTACTCCCACAATCACGCACACACATGAAACATTTATACCTATATGATATAGGTATGTATGTATGTATTTTAAATTCTTACAAATAATTATTTTTTCTCCTGTATAACAGATAGCAGCGGAGGCTCTGTGTGAACAATACACGTTATGCTGCATCACCTTATTCACCTTACACAATAGAGATTAATATTAAAACTAATGAATAGGGCTCAGTCATTCAGGGCAGCTACTACCCATAGATTGGACCTTGATTCAGTCTCAGCTGCCCACTCGTCCAATTCTTTGCACAGTAGTATGTCCTCAACTGTGACATAAAATAACTGAGACACGTTGGGAGGCAGCCTGAAGTCGGTCATCAGACAAGACATCGGTGGGGCCACACAGAATATCTTGAACGTCCATCAGGGTGATGTTTCGGTGGCCGACAAACGCTTTCACTGCCATCCGGAATGGATCTCAGTGTGTACACTCAACAATTGTGTGCTTCGCAGTATCCCATGGGGGCTGTCAGTCATTGCAAAACCATTTTATAGGGCACCCTCCAAGGATCATTATCAACCGATGTGCAAAGGTCAGCTCAGAATAGCTTCTTAGAGTTGCGGATCAAGGCACGTAAAACTTTCCACGCCTCCTTGAATGTGATTCTTTCCGCTGTGCTGCAATCAGGGCCTTCACCGCCTAAAAAAAGATGCGCCTATTCGTTATGCATATAGCTCTGAGGTTGGCAATCTCCCGGTTCCACCAATCGACTGGTTTTTGTTTGTAGACTCTGTAGTGTCTAGGCATGCAGCGGCATTGCAAACATTGGCCAGGTAGTCACTAAAAACTTCCACCTTATTGTCCACTGTAATGATCTCATTCTTAAACGGTGGCCCCTTATCCAGTTTGTGAGAGAGTGCATCGTAGTTAAATATGTTGGAAGCACATCCAAGTGGGTCACACTATTTCCGTGGTTCGTCATCGCTGAGTACTCGCGTGCTGGAAATGAGGTTGAATGCAATGTAGTTGTAATCGCTACCAGAGTGGGCGTCTCAGACTCAATGTAGAATGCTGACTTTCATGGACTTATTTAAAATGACTATATTATATTGAAATAAGTGTTTCTATCTACCTGCCCATAAATATTAATATGTTGACGGAAATCTTAAAATAAGAAATTTGGAAGCCTATTTTTAACTTTAATATGCACCTAATATTGAATAATAGGCAATGCAAATTAATTTTCAAAACTACTTTGTGGACTGTCTACGTGCTGGGGTGGCGGTATTCTATGTTGTGGTCAGTATCACGGCCACGTCGAACACTGGTCACTACTCACTACTGCTTAATTGTCATTCGCATGACACACACCGGTCGAACGACAGGTGGTGGCGGACCGGACGTCGGCAACGACCGCGACGCTCGACCGATCCAACTGTATTTTCCGTACGTTGGATCAACTACACGTACGTGCATTGTATAGTGGTTATAATTAAAATAAAGTGAATTCGTTATTGATCATTTAACCCAGTTCACCCCATCCTCGCAAACACCTAATCAATCGTGTAAACTATACTAACAGCGCTTAATATATCATAGTATCATTGGGCACTCGGCATCATAATATAGTAACGTCATACTATTTTGTTAACACTTGTATAAATTGTAATATATAGGTATACAAAATACACTATACACTATAGAGTACATAGATATTATAATAGTATAACTATTTTGAGGATATTCTAAATAAAATATATATTGTAACTAATAACATACCTAGGTATATGTATATTGTTCTGACTTCTGCTACAGTTTGAAGTATTAATATTCAAAATCAAAATAGGTTTACCAAGTATAGATTTTAAGAACTCAGTTTTTACATTCATCGTAAATAGTTATCGAATGTTTCAAATGTTTTAAATGTATTCATGATAATATTCGTTGTCATATCTAACAGGTATGATAATGGTATATTACGCATAAGTACCTATTTACTCATCATTGTAAAAATAAAAATAATAACACAAATTAAAAACAATTTATAGGTATAATAAATAATACGATAATCATAAGTTATAATAGTCTGTTCTACAATACTATGGACGTGTTTTTTATCGTACTTTTTAAAATTACAATGTCCTATGGTATTATATATTGTTTAAAAACGGTCGAAGCAAGGCATTTACAACGCGTTGTAAAAACTTAAAAGCGTGGTATACGTATTCCACATCTAATTTTTTTTACGTAAAATGAAAAACAAACATTATGTTGTATAAATTGTATACGTGAAAAAATATATAACGTTAAGGGATTTCATATAAATCAAAAGTTTTGTTTTGTATCCTAAAAACGATGGCTTCTGTATTGCTTTAACCGTGTCGCATTTCGGCGGCGTAGGAAGAGTATTGTGAACAGTATTGTTTGTTTCGCAAAATGAAGCAAACTACTTAATAAAAAAAAAAAATGATTATTCTTATAAATTATCATAATAAATAAGTAGTAATAAAATAAAAGCTGCTACCACAAAACAATTTAGTCTACACAATATATTATATAAAGTACAATAATATCAACTAACAAATTTATCAGTATTTGAGAATATTATTATATAGAATGAAAAAGTTTTGTTAAAAAGTTGAAAAAAAAATAGTAATTTTAACAAATTTTTATCTTGAGGTTATCAATATAATATATTTTTATGAAATGTAAATAATATTCAAAATATTTTTTTAATATACAATACCTTTTTTTTACTATAGTGAATACTACAAAATCCTGAATAAAAATTAAGCCGATATTTTTTTGAAAATTTTGTGTTGCATATAACTTCATACATTTTCTATATGTCGATAATATATAAATTTAAATATATAAATGTTACACAGAACGGAAAATTATTGCAATTTTAAGGCCAGGAGAAAGAGTGACCATCGCAACAAATTAACTATTGCAATTTTGCCAATGTCTCTACCCAACCCAAAAAACGATTGTATAGTTTTGTTTAAAAATGAAAATATTCTACAATCCATTACGAACATCTTACATGTTAAATAAAATAACAATGGATATTTTTGAAGGCTTTAGAATCGTATGTATAATTTTTATATACATTTTTGAAGATAAATTATGCATAATATAGATAAAATAAGAACACTAGTTCTGAGTATGAAATTTGTAGTTAAAATTTAAACAATTTTAGATGATAATAGACATTAATAAAGATAAATTATATTAATTTTATATAAAAGTAAAAAAAAAATATTATAACCATTAAAAATAGTGCAAACATCTGGAAGTTTCTACTTGGTTTTAAACCAATTACATTTAAGTATAAAAATGTTATCTGTTAGTCATTTCTGTTACACCATTTCTAGTAGTGTAATATTAGTTCTTACTACTATAATAGTGGCTCGTTTGTTTTTCAAGGTGTTTTTAGGTATGTATGTGCGTATAAGTACAGGAATGGACTAGGTATCTGACAAGACTTTGTACATATAAATACATCCTCTATTAAAAAACAAAAATTATTATCCTAATTAAACGGTCGATATCATATTAAAGGGGAAATTGTTAATGGTGATATAAGATTGATCAGTGATCACCAAATTTTGATTGCCTCATGAAGTTTTTTCACTATTTCGAATTTAACTAATATACAATAGAATAGCATTATTATTTTTAGTTATATATCTATTATTATATAATTTAACATCTTGTTTATAGTAGATGATTACTCCTGCATTCTGTTATCGAATAAAAGTGATATTGTTGCCAATAATAATATTTTTATACAGACTATACAGTATAGTATATAGTGAGTACATATCATTGATTTTATAATAATATTATGAATATTAAAAAATATTAATATTAGTATATTTTTAAGCAAATGATAGATTTATAATTATGTATTTTATAGAGTTATTTTTCTGAATTCAGTATAACTGGGGAAAATATGATGTATTTATCAAACTACAAATATGTTGTAACTATGATGTAGATATTTTTAAATAACACCTGCAATTACTCGTTAAATGTAGTTATATTGATCAACAACAAACGAGTGCTTTGTATAAATAAATCATAAATCATTAGATGAGTACCGCCAGTACCGGCCGTACAGTCGTAATGTGTATACATTTTTAACTTGGCCATCAAACGATTGACCCGTGATACCTTCGGGGCCAAACAATTGGGAATACTTCAAATTCACAAAGAATTCACCACCCACACAAAAACTAAAATTATTAAGAACGAATTTATGTGCAACGTCGCCATATGATTTAATTTGCTATCGAACGGTTTAGCACGTTGTATTTTTTTAAACTGAAAATTAAAGTGCAATGAAATATAATATTAGAAATGTATACTGTTTAAATATTAAGTCAAAACGAATACATGTAAACAAAATGTGTAATACAAAATATGTTTAAAATCGCATAATCATAAATTATAATATTTATAATCTTAAAAAAATATTGGTATATAATAATATATATTATACATAATGGGTTGATAAATAATAATTAGTAATTAATTAGTCATATTTATCACAATTTCTGAGTAGCGTAAGCTAATATATTATTCTGAATATTTTAATGATTACACTCGGAAGGTACCATCGCTGGACGATTTCTCTCATATTGTGCTTCATTTGTTGTTTTTATTATGTATATATGTATAGTTATTATATATAGTGTTATGTCAGTCACCTTTTTTACTTATTGAAACAAAGATTGTACATTTTAAGAAAAAAAATGAATGTACTGAATTGTTTTATTCCATAAGACACACATTATATTTATTTTTAATGTTTACTATTTTGTCTAATTATTTTTTTGATAATTCCTTTTTTTTTCCTTGGTCTACTATTATAATTTATTGTAGACGAAACACGACGTAAGCAACTTTCCTAGTTTATCCGACTTATAAGCCATAAACCTAATATAATATTATATTATCACACAAACACAATTTCAACAGTAATATTCTACTATATACATCAAAAGCATATCAGGTAATTATATTGCTTAATCGCTGAAAAAAATTACATTGCTCGGCCGTACTTATAAATTCTGTTAACGTCTTATTGGCTTTAGCGCTGTGGTTTTAATTTATAATTATTTAATTCACGTGTATGGTTTGCTTCTGTTAAAATAAAATAATCTATTGTAAACATTGCAAACGAAGAAACAGTCTTGTACTGAATATCAGAATTTTTTAAAAAAATAGTTCTACACAAATACTAGAATACAATTTTCAAATGGTTTGGAACTTTTATATACCTAATGCAAATAAACCGTAAGCAATTTATTGGTTTTAGTATTGTAGTATGTTTATAGTATTGGTATCGAGGGTAAGTACATTATAGATGATAGAACTATGGTATTTTTCAGATTTTTGAAATTTGACTATGATAATTATTATTAAATATATTATTGATTTTTATAATCTACACACCTAGGTAATAATAAATACTTACTATATTATATTGTTATAACATATTGTCGTGTTTTATAGGTATATAAATGTTATTGTTTTGAGTTTATCGTATAAGATTATACTATCAAAGTCTTTTTACGTCGGTTCATTATGTATTATTTTGACCCAGCGCGGTAGATTTAAATCTGAGACCAGTAGTAGTTATTAACGCGGACGAACAATGAATATTTCATTAAACCGAACGAGTTCCGAGACACATCCCTTGTACGCGTCGGACAGGGGTGAAACATCTAAGCTCCAGAGAGATTAAACGGGGAAGCTTTCGAACCTTCTGCGACTATAATAGCATACATCGTGATGCGGCACGATTTCTTGTTACACAATATTATAATACCTAAATAAACTAGTGTGGATTTAGCGCATGCCAAGCGGTCAGGTTTAATAGAGGAAGTAGGTAGACACGGCACGGGGCCCAAAACCACCCGTGAGGAAGAGGGTGGGGAAGGTCCCGAATCGAATCACGTGCAACTACAACAAATTAATGTAATAAAAAACGATTGGGTGGAACACGAGAACATTATAATAATATTATTATTAGGATTTTAGACTGGTTCTTTGCCAAACATACCAATTGATCTAAATCGTTGTCAAGTCTACTTGAAATCGACTTTCCCACATTTTTGATTTTTTTGATTTTAACTTCTTCAAAAATTAAAATACGACAATTTTTAAAACTTTTTTTTAAATATGACATTTTTAGGAATTTAGGGGATAATATCAAACATATGGGAAAGTCGACTTCAAGTAGACTTGACGACAAATTCAAATCTGTTTTCAGAATTCTTATCGTTTCAATAGACCAATTGGAATATTTGTCGGAAAACCCGTCTAAAATACTATGTCGCACGTGTGTTAGACAAAAACAGAAAATCACGGTAACGAATCTCCTTAACTGCGTAGTCAGGTATACGAGTGTCTCGAGTGTGTTGTAGTGCGACTGCGCAATTGCAGAGTGATAATGGTGATCTACACTATTGTATTGGTGATTTGACCACAGAATAGACTAATTTAATAGAATAAAAAAGATCGCAAATCAAATGTCTAAAAGAATATTTCTATTAGAGAGCTTGGATAGATATATTATTATATTATTTTGTAATGTTGATCGAAAAGTGTTTCAATAATCGCGAATCGAAATATTGATAAAAAAAACCTCAAATAAAATGGCGACTGATTCTCAGTTGTTATCGGCATGTCGCTAAAAAGTGTCCACCCCCGATTTAACTGTGATTGATAATCAACGACGCAGGTTGTGTTTTGTCAAAATATTTTTTACGAATCGGTCACGATAATTAACTAATCATTATTATACTGCCGAGAATAGTCAAAATAATTATTCGTCAAGGCATCGCACTTTATATGATAATGAAAAAATATTATATGACTATAACTACTATACACTCCGACGGGGTACAGTGTGTTTGTCACAAGAACAGTGGCAGCATCACGCACGTACACACTACATTACTATTATTGTACTGCACGTACCTAATCTCTAACTGTTATTGTATATTTCAAACGGTTTTGGTGTGTACATAAATTGTTTCTATTGTTGAACTGCGTACAACACTCACATAGGCTAGAAAATATAATATTTAACCGCGCAATATAATATACTATTTTGCAATATGCAAATTACGCGTTGCAAGTTTAATCATATTTCAAATATTATTATGATGATTCCCTCTAAGTAATAATAATAATAATAATAAAAAAAAAATTACTGTGCGGTTAACTACCCAACCGAAAATATACTGAATAGCATGTTTCCAAAATATATAATAATAATACGTATTAATATTATGCACACAGTACACATACAATATTATAATAATAATAATAATATCTAGTGGTTCGGTAGCGGCTTACGAGTAATAATTGTTTAAATTTATGATGGCCGTTATGGGATGATTAAATAGTAACCTCTTAACCGCAGTTCATTATTAGTTATAACTTACTACAATACGTTTCGGATAGAGCAAATTAGTAGACCTTCGCCGTGAATCACGGAGCATGTTCGAACTTCAAAAATCTGTTCAATAATAGAACAGGCGGTAGGTCCGAGCCTTTATTATTTATATTATTTATTTACTGACATGATAGGTAATTAATAATTAATATTAACGTTCCAACCATATTGAGTGTTTATATAATGCTTAATTTTTTTCCTAAACTCGCATTCATTATTATGTTTCAGGGAGATTGTTTTAATGGTTGACAGACGTTATTTCAAAACAACGCATATTAATTGTCAAAGCAAAATATAATTTAATGTGCACACGCAATTATTCTAATATTCAAATTAGGTAGGTACCTTTTTTATCACCCACATACGTTTGTTTCAACCAAATTTTTTAACTGAATATTTTTCTAAAAATATTGATCTATAATAAATAATGTTACATTTGCTTACATTGAAGGAACAGTTTTCATTAATGAGTATTTAAGACTATTAAAAATCATGAGTGGAATAGAGTGGCAAAGTTAATACCTTTTTGAAAATAATGAACGATCAGTGGCAAAAAACTTAAGTTAGGTACTTGAGTAGAGCCCAAGTAGGTATATCCTTTAATCGGCTGTCATATTTCCATTTATATGTTTTAAATTTAATACTGTTTATGAATATATTCATGACATTTTGTAAAATGGAGTTTTTTTATTATAACAGTAGGTATTATAATACTAAATAACTTATATGAACTGTACAATATGATGTGACTGGTCATTCGGTTCTGCATATTATGGATTAATGATACTAATGACACGATACTATATAGTCAGCTCGTATATTTATTTTAATCCGTGTTTATAAGTTCACAACCTCATTTATGTATTGTTTAAGAGACAAATTAATCAATCGATTAAAAAAGACTGTTTACTGACATTGCATTTGAATTTCAAATTAGTTTTTATGTATTATTATTAATGATTTTATAAATTCTGAAAATTATTTCATAATTCAAAAAATAAATTTTCTTGATAAAACATCTATAAATAATTTATTATTTCAGTGTATATGGTAAGTTTACCGGTTCAAACAAAGTTACATTTAAAAACCACAACAATAAATATTGTATGTAAAAATTAAACAACAATACAAAAGCTATTTACTGTTTGCTAACCGATTTCCTACAAATTAAATTAAATTCACCAGGACTATGTTAAAATAAATCACATTTTTAGAATCTTTCTCGTTCAATATATTCTTATTGAATAATGTTGGCCAAAACTTTAAAATATAAATCAAAAGATCACCAAAATAAAATTTTTATATTTACCTTTATTAGACAACCCCGATTTTTATATAAAAATAAGTTTGGAAACTTTCCAGTTAGTTTTTCTTTGAAGGTAATTTTTGAAAATATAATTTGAAATTTGAAGTATAAATTAAATAAATTATATTACCAAACATTTAAGTTAGGAAAATACTAAAAACTTATAATTTTATCTTACATAAGCAGTATTTTAAAGTTTTAATAACACGACAGAAAATGAAATAAAAAATATAGTACAAAATGTATTAAAAAATCTTATTAACAAAAAAATAATGTTACAGATAGTGAATCAAGTGAGTCGGCTATACCATGATATCCCTTTTTATAATAACGATACCAAAGAAAATGTTATAGAAAAACAGTGACAAAACCTTTACAATAGTATAAAGTAATAATCTTTGGTATCAATATCAAAAAATCATTTTAGTGTTTAAATGGCGCAAAATTGTAAGTTACTAATGAAAATCGAATGAATAAATCTAAAAAAAAAATATTTTTTTTGGAATTATTATAATAGAGTCGAATTAGTACATATTTTACGTCACTCAGGTTGGTGAATTCATATCATTGCGGGGAGGCAAGGGGTGGGGGGCCACTTGCCCCCTCAGAAATGTTTGTGAAGGTAAAAGTATAATTTTGCTTCTCCAAATAATCCACATTTAAAAAATATTCTTAACAAGACTGTTAACATATTATTATAGTATTAAAATATTTGTTTCCTCAAATTGCTTTACAAAAGTTTATATTTATTTTAGGTTTCTCTTGTTGAATAATATTATGTGACTATTATTATCCGTGATTCGTGAACACGTTATTATCTTGAAATCGCGATTATGACTGCAGGAACGGCCGAACGGGAGGTTAATTTTTTGGCCCCCCCCCCCCCCTAGATTTTTATCCAGTTACGCCACTGCGCATATTATTGTAATATATTACAAAGAATCTTAAAAATAATCATGTCCGTGCATATATCTACGTGCACCACATCATATTTTTATAAAATACATGTTTTATTCCCATCCAATGTAAATATGTAATATAAATTATGATAAAAAAATATACATATAGGTACCTACTTCTTATATAATTTTAGTCACGAGATATCGAGTACATGGTGCACTATAACATTTGTTAACATTAAAATGTGTTACAATGCCACTTTCTAATGAAACAATAATCAACGCAACTCAGTCCAACAAAAGTGTGTCGTATGTGTTGAAGCATAAATGTGTGGATTCTTAGGGTGTCCTGATCACGAAACAAGACGTAGACATAGTGGTCTATACTCCATAATGTAGGTACAACTAGAAAAACCAGTTTTCCTATTTACAAAACATTTCAAATGGATAAATTTTAATTTATCCTTAATTAATTATCTTTTATTAAACCTGCATTATTTAACATTTTAGTAATTATTTATTGATATAGTCCGGCCCACGAGAGAAGATTACAGTTTCACTTGTGACGGGCGACGGCGAAGACCGTTTCGAGGCACCATTCCCCCCTCCCCCTACTTCCGCAACCGTTATGCGCCAAGAAGTGAATACAGAGTGTAAGAAGTGATATCAAAATATAGTGCGGAATGTGCGGAATCGTACGAGGTTCGTCGGGTGACTGTAATCTTCTCTCGTAGGCCGGAGTATAGCTAATTGTACAGGTGAAAAGTGACAATATTATGTCATTTATCAATAATGAGTAGCATATATAGTAGCATGACGTGTAATTTATAAATATTTAACTTTTTAAATATAATATCTAATTTTAGGTTTTGATCAAAGCTATGAATGTATTGATTTTACATTGAAATGTGTACATACATCCACAATTATTTTTTATGAGCATCTAAAGTTAGAATTTTGAAAAAATTCATCAACATTTTCAGCATTAATGGCAGTAAATTAACAATTTCTCATTTCTATGAGTGATTTTCTTATTTCGTTATAATTCAAAAACTATTGACCATTAGTACTTGACATTTTCACCAAAAAACGTTTATCTTATCATTTTCTGCACATGATAAAATGTTAACATATATTGACTTGTTTTAGGCTATTTATAGACATTTAAAATTTGAAATTGATTTGTTTTTTTCTACAAATAGTTATTTTTAAAACATAAATAAATACAATATATTTGTACAGTTGTCAAATAATTTCGATAACAAGAATCTGAAAAGAATATTTCGGTTCAAAGAATTTTTTAGTTAAGCGATATAAATCGTTTTCAAGTTAAACAAAACGTGAAAGATTGTCATGATTATAAATTGAATGAAGGATTTGATGACGTCAATACTGGATAGGTATATTTAGAACAAAAAAAAAAAAAATAAAGACAATAATATTAAACGTATCTGCAATGTTCTATTTACTGCGTTCTATGAAAAAATTCTAAAGAAAAACTAATCTGATAAAACTACATTATATTTTATGACCGTGGAATTATTTAGTATGTGTAAACAGCATAATATTATTATGATAAAAGTATAAAACCATTTTTTGTCGTACCTACCTACGCGTTACTTCTTGTTTTTGTACAATTTAGTTGAACATGGAATGTGTTATGAACTTATAAATAAATAATGTGTATATTTATAATATTCTGTTTTTAGCCGCATAGGGGGTGTTTCTTTGGCAGTCTACGAATTAATAATATATTATTCACCCTACTCATACGGTGCGGGTAGCCTCATACCGGTGTCCTCATCGCGCTAGAGAAATAAGGAAAATATATACAACCCCCGAGGTATTGCAGCGGTTTTCAGACGCCAAATATAATAGTTATATTATTAAAATCATTTTTGATCGCATTGCTCGCTCCTCCACGGAAGTCTTCATAATAATGTGGCATAAAGTCCCGCACGATGTGTATTCGCGGAGATTGTATGCGTACCGTTGGGATATGAAACCGAGTATAAGTCATACGACCACACGCTAACAAATATACGCTAAAAAAGGTCACGTTTGCGTCATAATATAATCTCCACATGTAAATATATCGATGGTTATTCCACACACACACACACACACACACACACACACACATTATGAGTACTATAATTTTCAGCCGTCGGTGGTTAGTGGCACAGCGGTCGCGCAAAGGGCAAAATGGCGAACAGAGCCACTTTTACAAATCAACTATCGACAAAACGCTTCGCTGCACCGACCCGTGACTCGCTTTTCTTACAGTCCTAGGTTGTTATATGTAGGAATTGAGAAAACCGCTTTGAAATGGATTAAAACACTTAACTTTACAAATAATTATCATGGTATCGTACGCGCGTTACGTTATAGGTATAATATGTCCTAAGGGTGCTTTTACGATTGGCTGGCCCGGTGAACAAATATAATTGAGAAGGCTTATGAGCATAAATTTATATTTTAAAGTGTCTTTAACATTTCCACTTTTTACCGTTCGTATTACATAACTGTTAAAAAAATAAACTAACGATTTTCTAGTATATGCAGAAAAAGTAGCTAGTTATTAGCTCCTAGCTAAAACTAACTATTATTTGAATACCACTAAAAAATTAATAGCGGCTGATAATGATATGGACGATACCGAAATACCTACATTCATCCTCTAAGACGAAAAATAAGGCTGCTGAACAAGAAACAAATTAAACTCATAGGTTTTCTGAAATAATTACTGTACCCCTTATTAGTTTTGCCATACAATATTTTCCTTAATCGAAAATTGTCTTAGACTAATTATTTTCTTCTGTCCCGCAGCAATGAATTTTATGATGTAAGATTGTAATTTATTATAACCCAGACAGCAATTTGTAATGATAATATTATAACAGTATAATAATAATGTTATACTAATATTATTCGTTATTACATAATATACAATGTTATAATAATATTATTAATCAAAAAATTGTTGCCTGATAAGGTACTCGTGATATACGCACAGTGCATAATAATATATGTCAAGTACGTAATATCACGAAAGCATCAAATGATAATAAATATCTTTTAAAAAATTTGCGAAAAAAAAATGGAAAAAAGTACACGTTGGTGTTCAACAAATTAAATCAGTGATCACTGCACGCAACTCTATAGACCTTGAATACGGCGAAGGCTAAATAAATTTAACTAAATTGACTGAATCAAATAAAAAAAAAAAAACTAAATCGAAAAATGTAACCAAGGCAAGCGAAACAACTCCGGGGCTTAAATAGGAAACAAAAAATGGCCACAAATGTCGGATACTCCCGCTTCGGCGGAAGTGTTGATTAATTTTTACGGACGAGATAAATCGCTAGCGTGTGTTTGCGGGTCGGCACCGTCTGTCTCGTATTACTCGTGGCCAAGAGGCGAAATGAAAAAAATTAAACCGAAACGTTTACGTTTACGGTTCTCTCTGTCCCTCTTTCCCTCTCATTCTCTCTCACTCTCTCGGGCAGAGACGATGTTTCAGATCCGCGCCGGAAAAACACGTCTTCGAAGCACCGCCGCCGTCGTCGTTCGGCAAGTCGCAGTTGATGGATACGGTCGATTTTCATCTCACCGCCGCGCCGTTCTGTATCAATTTTCACAAATCCCTTTTTTCGAACAGAAACGCTAAAAGGCGTACTCTATAATTCCGTACGTATACATTATACATACACGATTTTTTTCAATTCTCGGTTATGTGTTTTCTTTTGTACTAAGTAGGTATAATTCACTCGACGTCAATATATCGATACGGATCATAATATAAAAAAAAAACGCGTTGACGTAACAGCTAGCCGATAATAATACGACTCTTGTAATTTTGTCCCATTCGCTTAGTATTATTATATTATTATTATTATTACTATTATTATTATTATTATTTTCTTTCTTAATGTCAACGCCATGACAAACTGGCAGTTGGTGACTTCGTCCCGCCCGCAGACGCCGCCGCTAACGTAGTGCGACTAGATATAGTGCCGGAATAAAAATTTGTGGTCCCCTAGGGCTTATAGGTAGTTAAAATGTCGTGCCTCCCTAAAAAATTATTATCTATACAATATACATTATACGTCTTTAATTTAACTACTCAACATAATGGAAATAAGCAGCTTTAATAGTAAAAAACTTATTTTAATAAATAAAACAATGTTTATTTATCATTATTCCACTAAAATAATTATTAATTATTTAGGTACATCAAAAATTAATTAATATTTTTATTTTTTTACTAATTTTTTTTTTTTTTTAATTTATTTAAGCATATTTACAATCTATACAATTTGTACAATAAGTAAATTTGATAACATAGGTAATATTAAAATGACTTGAATTTCTTGAGGGGGAAAAACCGTCCATCAACAGTACCTCCTATTTAATTTGATGGGTTCATATAATATGGAGACCGTTAGGCAAGAGCGTCTCTTGGCCATTTTCTTTTTAACCTCCTCGGAGGATTGTTGGGGATGGTTATAGAGGACATGCGGGAAATTAAAGGGTTTTGGTTCGAGTGCAGTTTGGAGTGAAACTTTTTGTAATGACGAGTTGCTATTTCGTTGACTGTTGGGATTTGGAGATCTTTATGTAATGCGTCGCTGGTCATATACCATGGGGCTCCAGTTATTTGTCTAAGACATATAGACTGGGAAGCTTGTATGGATCTTATATTGGATGGTTTGGCTTGGCTCCAGATTTGGATACCATATGACCAGAGGGGGGTAATTATCGTCTTGTATATTAATATTTTGTTTTTTAAATTCATTGAAATTTTTACTAATTAAAAAAAATGATTTTTTATAAACTAGGTATAAAAAATAGTTTGACAAATATTTACGGCGGTCGATGAAAGTTTGCAGCGTAGGTACTACGCGTACGATGGTATTTAATATGTATTTTGGTCGCCGCATGTCAATATACGATAGTATTAATATTATACAGTATTATTATTACTATTATTATAACAGTATATTATAAATATTAATGTAATCAATTAGTATAATATTATATAATTCGACGAAATCCTAAATAATATTTTCTACTGCATACACACAGTACAATATTCATATTAAATTGTGTTCCGTTCTTCGCAAATGAAAAAAAGAAATGATTTCCTGATTTTGCGCGGCCCCTAGACGGGTGCTTACTTCGTCTAATGCGTATAATCCGAAACTGTCACTAAAACAATTTTAACACAATTAATTAGGAAACGTCCACACGCCAAAAGCACTGGTTTTTCACAAATAATTCTACATAATAAATTATTATCAAAACGTTTATCGATGATGGGCAAGCGTTCGCGGTGTTTTCGTATGACTCTCGCTGTCAACACAACTAGCCTTTCTTTCGCATCTGTGTATTTCGTCATTCGTACGCATAAATTTAATAAAATCTCTTTGTCGGTGTAGAATGATTATGAGCGTGGCCTTGTCTAAAAAGTTATAAAAATGTTGAACGGTGAGAGTTCATCGATGGAGGGCTTACCAGAAGATCTATAGATAACTGGAAATGATTTAACATATTTTTCTAAATACGCAACCAATATAACGTATTATGCAGACGTCGAAAGAAGTTTTTCTCGTTACAAAAACGTACTGGCTGACAGTTGGCGATCATTCGCGGGTATAGAAAGTATTAATAAAACATTAGTTGTGGAATGCAATAGTTTATCAGGACGTGAGAAAAATAGTAATATTGTAGAAATATCTTATCGCATTAGTAATCTTATTTATTAATAACAAGATTGAAGAATTTATTCAAGTAAATTACAATTAAATAATACTAAGATCGGTGAATTCTAGTGAATCAAGATTAAATATTAATAAAAATCAATTTGTTAAATTATTTTACTTAAATATACGTAAATTTGTTGTAAATATTTTTTTTTAAATATCAACGTATTTGAATGCATATTTTCGATTTATTATGTGCATCGTTTTCCAATAGTTACCTCCTTCAACTTCGATGCTTTATACTTATAGGAAAAAAAATCAGACCTTGATCACGAATGTCCACTAATCTGTTGTCGAACGGTACCAAATATCTATCGTGGTCGAAAAGTACCTTCAGATAGGTTGGGCTCCAGTCGCTTATTTCACATAAGGTACCTTGGTGTAGGGTGGTGGGGTTTTGTGATATTTAAATCCAAAAGCAAATAATAAATCAACGTGTGTGACGTTTAAAATAATGTACCCTTAAAAAAGGACCGACCGTACGATATTGCACCTCATCTGGCGGATTTCTCGCCGATGACCATCACACACCGATGCATACCCATGCACGTACACTACACAATTACCTCAAAACAAATGTGGCGCAGGCAGTGAACACGTATCAACCCCATCTTACATATATTATCCACATTCCATGTTCAAAAATACAGGGTTATTCAAAATGGTTCATCCGATTTCAAATGGTTATGTATTTTTAGTTTTTACTCTACAGTGCTTGAAATCTGTATTAAAAATATCAGTAAATACAGAAAAACCTTTTTTCAAAATCAAAAATTTAAACCAAAATCGAAATTTATCATTTCGGTTTCAAGCCCTGATTTTTCAGGATTAGTGTATTATAATATGAATATTATAAGAATATTATTTCAAATGTATGTAAACACACACGACATCTAACATCTAGCGGAACTCAAATTCATTCCATGCATATCCGTTGTAATTGACTCCGGTAATTTTTCTAGCTCCTCCGTTGTTGTTGATATTAATATTGTGGGAATGTACACAGCATTTTAAACATAATATAACACAACACAAGTATAGTTACATTCATTTTGAATGACCCAGCAGTATAAAAACTTAAAAAACAGCCAATAAGATATTGTTGTTTTTTTTTTTTGTCTCGCGTCCATCTACCTCTTTGACGGATTTACCTTTTCTGTCCCTACAGTTTTCAACACGAATCCAAACTTTGAACTCCGTACCTAGTTCACGACTTCAAGCACGTCTTATGTTTTTTTATCACTCCACTTGTAGCAATTTGACGACACGGAGAGGATTTTATAGTCAGTAATAAGATCCATCTTGTGTAAAACGGATTAAACCCACACTTAATTCGAAATATCAAAACACTTAAACAAAATCTATGAAGTATAATAATATAATGGTTACGTGTAATCGTGTATTGCGTAATGTTTAATAAGTACCTGCCTATATTGTTTGAGTTTGTAAAAAAACTAAAATAAATTACACGTTCATATTATTAAGGTCATACTCATACTAAACGTATCATTGAATTTGATATTTTAGGTATCATAATATGCACATTGCATACAATTAATATTGATGAGTAAAATTGACCAAATATATACATAATCAAATCATAAATAATGAACGCAAAACAAGGTAATATTTCTCAGAAGAAATCTAAAACGGAAATAGTCTTAGAAATATTAATAATACCTGCAAACATTTTGCTTGTACGAATATTGAATTACTTACAACATATTGATACAGTAATGATGTATACATTGTACATATTAATTGTTTAAAACAATTATTATAATTACGAAGTATGTATCCGTTATTCGATTATCTTTTTAGTAAAAAAAAAATAAAAGTTTTGTGTTCAAATAGAATAAATCTCTAAAATTGCATGAACATTCATTGGACGTACCTAAACAATTTCAACATTAAAATTAAAACCTAGGTTGTATTGCAAAATATATTTTGTTTTATTTTGAATATTTCTGAAAACAATGAAAATCAGTGATGAGTTTTTAAACAATTCTTAACACAAGAAATTTAAGTTTCCAATGATCTTTATTATAATTTATAAGGTATTTTTTTTTTTATAAATCGTACTTTACTCAACCTAGTATTGTATCTAACAATTGATATAAGAAAAGGAATAATATTATTAATAAAATTAAATCTTCCTGTAACATTTTCTAAGAATAATGAAGTTATTATATTATTCAATAACATTGTTGAATAGTTTGTAAAATATGTATTGATTTTATAACCTGAATAAAATTGTATATTATTATAACTTGTTCTAATATATAGCTTATAATTTAATTTTTGAGTAAATATACCATTTTTTTTTAAATAAGTGAAAGAATTTTAAATATGGAAGTTATATTATGATACAAAAAATTTAAATTTAAAATTAAACTTGATGCTTTAGTTTAAATGTAATAATATTATAATGGTTAAAATTGAATGTTATTGGATAACACTATTTAGTAATAAAACTGACAAATATTAATATAACAAATTACCGTAAAATTGGGTAAATAGGCTTATAAGTTGTAGTATTAATAGGCATTAGGCAATAGCTTAAAATGAATCTAAATAAAATGTAAATGTCTTTATTTTAAATTTGGGTATGGGAGCTATATATTTGATTTTAAAATTAAAAGAAGCCAATAATCAAAATTTCAATAACCATCATAATATTATAAAGTTTAATTTTAACAATAGTATAGTAAGTAAACATCTAATTAATATAAAAACATGATGTGAATGAAATAATGTATTGTAATGTCACATGATCGGCTATTTTCACGGACATTTATTAAAGGTTAACGCAGTTAATTACTAAATGTTGTGTCACGTTTACTTTGTGTATAATTTATATACTATAGAAAAAAGTAAAAACTTCAGTTTTATACCGTAGGTACATTTAATTATATTTTTATCGCCCAAACACCTGTGGTTAGTACTTAGTCTTTAATAACTCAGGGAAAGTATACTTAATACAATATTCGAATAAAAGTACTTTTAATTTATCTCGACACTGTATTATAGTCGTCACTTGAATGATAATTTATTAGTATTAAGAAAACGTTACAGATAAATTTGTTGCCTCCGTCTTACAAATGCCTAACAAACCAAATTTTACCCTCAACAGATCACATCTAACTCTGTCAGTTGAAAAATTCGATTGAATTGACCTCTTATAAAATTTAAAGGTAAGATTATTATCTAGAGCATCTTATAAGCTCTTTGTACTATTTTAATTTTAAAGCGCGTTATGATTATTTTAAAATTGTGAATTGTTTTTACATCTTAAAATATTCACAACTCACTTTAAAATTTAAATGTAACAAAAAGCCTATGAGATATAAATCGTACCTTTAATTTTTTTAAGAAGTAAATTCACTCTAAGTTTTGAACTAACGGAGCTAAGTGTGATATGCTGCTGAGCTTAAAATTACGCACTTGTATAAGACAGAGACAACAAAACATGTCCATGTAGCGTCCTCTTGTATAAATGCATTATATTCTATAAGAACTACGAACTTGTTAAATTATATAAAATTATTATGTTCCTACTGTATTCGAACGACTTTTTTAATTGAATAAATTATGTGTTTATGACCAATTAATCAATATATTATTATGTCTTTATGTCCGCATATTTCAGTGTCTGTAAGCTCATAACATGCATATTTTCGTAGTTTGCAGTGCATATACTATCGGACCATAGTTTTCAGAAAACCTAACTATAATTCTTCTGATGTGAAGGCAGAATGTTTATAAATATAACCATGTGTCATTTGCTGATTCGTATATATTTTTGGCTCCGGCATGTTAAAAATATGCAAATAATGCAATAGAAAAATATAATAATTGTAATAAATCTATAATACAATGTAAAATATTTCTGTACGTTTTAATAACTATATACTAAATAGTCAACTCTAATATTATGATGTCCTGCGTGTGTGGATATAGAAAACAAACAATGCACATTCTACAAACATTCCACGAGCATTTTCGATCAATCGTTCAAACGTTGCAACGTACCAAGGGGCAAGGGTCTATATATACGAAAAACTCGACATTATGCAGTCCCTCTATAAACAGTAGACTCAGTTCTAAAATACGAGCAATTATAATCGTATGGATTGAACGTTCCGTAAGCAGTCGATGCATACCAAAAGTATAGTGGTAGTATTGCATATAATATATAAGAATAATATATAAGAGATGTCAGATGACAAAAACAAAATAATATGTTATCAGCCAACGTTTTTATAGGTAGTTTAAACATCAACACACACATTATCATTCTATGATAGTCCACATCAACGTCTTTGTTTTGTTTGGACGAGTGTATTTTGACATAGCCCATAATTCAATGCGCCAGATCATTTTAAAAAACCAATGATTTAAAATAATTTAAAATCATTGCTTTTGATCATAATGTTAGATCAATAAAATGTATTAGGCATTCATGTATACACAATTTTGTATTTATATAAGGGGTTTGAATTGTGTCTCGATTTTTAAGTGTTGTTTCTATAATTTAAAAAGTCTTATTGTTACAAAAAAAAATCTATACATTTTTCCAATCCAATAAATTTTCTTTCAATTCTTTCACCTGTTGTAGGCTGCACGTAATCAACGGATTTATTTTTAACGAATACCTAATTTATTATTTTTTAGTTTTTTTCTTCCGAGTTTGGACTTTCAACTTGAAATTCCATTTTTCTTATAATATGTTTTTCACGAATCATATTAAAATTAAAATAAATAATAATATATCTTTAATTACCTATATATTGATATATTATATTTATTAATAAAGTATTTTACATTGTTTAGATGGTCACATTCAAATAAAAAGAAAACCAAAATTAAAATTAAACGATTCATAATTTTTGTCGTTCACTCTATTTTCATTACCACACATAGCTGCCCGCAATCGGCATCCGGAATTTCGGCGTACGGACTACGGATACGACAATGAAGATTATTGACTGACTAATAATATTAATATTTTATTGTAATAGAAATTGTTATCGTCTGATTGTCGTCGTAAGAAATAGTACATAATATTGTCAGGAACATAAATAATAATATTGAATTTATTAAAACTATTTCTACAACATGAAAATAAAATATCTAGACACATAACAGTAGATGATTGAAGTTTTCATCTAAGATGGATAAATAGACAACATTTAGATTTATGTCTAGATAAGATAATAGATAACTATTAATTTCTATTTAGATAAGTCTCAAACCAGTGAACACTGACATTAACAATACACTCTGAAGTGTTACATATAGTGTATCATCTCAATATCGTATATCAACTTACAATGGTGGACCTAGCACGTCATCGTACACTCATTGAACCGATACAAATCGAATTACGCGTTATATAATAATATTAAATCGTAGCAGTGATACCGCGAGCATCAAACCCAACCCCGTCAAAACATCTCTGCAATAACCATATAATATCATATTATCGCAGAAAGCGGAAATTACAACCGAGGTAAGTGCATTAAAGAATACATCATGTACAATGTATAATATTGTATGTATACACACATATTATTATATTATATATTATACATTACACAGTACACACATTACAATAATAAACAGCATTGGAATAACACTCGCACACACACACAGAGGCGTGTTGGACTCATTTTTGGTAAGGAGCAAAAATGTATACAAGAACCCACCCACCCTCCTTGATGCTTATAACAGCATTTCTAACTCAGCAAAAAAATTAAAATTAAAAGTGTACAAAATACGCGTACATTTGTAACGATTTGTATAATCGCATAATATGATATTTCTACGATATACCTAGTCACTTAGTAACCTAACTTTTTGTGGCAAGGGGGCCACCCACCAAATAACAATTTTGAAGGAGCAATTGCTTCAAAATAATACCTTTGACACGCCACTGCACACACACACAAACACACACATACACACACACACGCCAATAGTAAAGAAAAGAAATTACCGAACGATCTCAAATACTATTGGGCATACGAGGGCACCTAAAATAGTTCATTTTAGACAATACGCTTTGTCGTGTCCTAAATATTTTAACATATTATTTTTATATTTTATCGATTAATACTTCCCACACACCAATCACGGCCCGCCGCAGTGTAGCACTTCGCACTATACGCGTTGTCTCTTCATTTTTAATTCATGACCGTTCATCGAACTCCTAAATCAAACCAATTTAAAATTCCACTCTCGTATAGTGTTATTATCTATAATATAAAGTATCTTTAATCTTTATATCAAGTGTATACGCTTTATCAGCCATACCCTTAAGGTAATTACTACCGCTAAGTTCCGGCTTTCCATATTTTTCTTGTATATTATTCTACTACGACATTATAAAGTAAACCAAAAGACCTTATCAAATTAAAATTATTTATTTATTTGTTTATTTTAAAAATAAATGTACACTGTAAAATGATTTAAATTTTTATTCGATTACAAAATAAACGCTATATGCTGACAGTTTTTAATCAAAAACTAAATTCGGTGTTTTGGTTTCAGTTTTGCAGAGCTAATTTGGTAGGCGTAACTTTTTATACGATTTCAGTTGGTCGCTCAAACACAAGCGCAGTACTCGCTGAATGAAAAACAATTATTCAACCAGATCGCAAATTAGCGACAGACGACAAAAGCTATTAATTATTCGTTAAGTCGGTGTTGGTTTTCAATATAACGACGGATTTTGATGAACGCCAGTATACCACAAAGCTTTCTCTCTCTTCCTCTCTCTCTCTTCCTCCGCTCTTCTTCCCTCTCCCTTCTCTCAGATCCCAGTGCCGTGCACTTAATAAATCTTTTCCGGCTGAGACACAAGAGTTGCAAATCAAAACATTGAAATATTACAGTCGTCTAAAAGACCACTGAACAGCGTACGCACACAATGTAACTGTACGTAAAGTCGAACTTCCCGGCACTGCCGATTTAAACTGATTCCGTCCGACCGACTCTCACCCAAGCCCGCGGGTTACAGATTGCTTGAACTGCGAAACTCCCACTAATGTTACCACAGGTTATATTAAACCAGTTGATGCGCTTCTTATTCAAGCCACGTAGTTCTAAAAAATGTAAGCAGATCAAAACCTAACCTAAAATCACTATCACCACTGAGTACCGATTAATAGGGAAAAACTGTTTTTATGAGAAATTACGTATTGATTATAAATCAGGCATCATTGTATTTAACAATCATGCCAAATTCCTAACCATTGTCATATTATTTGATACAATAGTTTATTATAGTAAAGGTTGTTGTGCAATAATTATTAATTTCTCATATGTCATCCTGCAGCATTGGGGTAGGTATTAGTTATCACTTATCAGTAAATGCAGAAGTGCAGCATCAGGTTTAATATAATCTGTATTCTGTGATGTTACACTGGCAATAAGCTGCTGCTGATGAGATCGTTCCGTATACGATCCAAATAGCTACTATAGTATTGTCGTTGATAACGGCTCGTGTCTAAATGATAACAATGTCTTAATTATTACAACGTGATAAATTATAAGAATAAAATATAGTTTGGTATACTTTAGTACGAATGTTAATTGTAATTTACTTAATAGATTCGTTTTTGGATTTCATCTTCTTCACTGCCACCGACCACCGTACACCGTTTTACAGTGTCAAAAATATTCTGAATAAATAAACTTATCCTATGGACCTACACGGTTATCAATAACTAGGCGGCTTACATAAAATATTATGAAATAAGTTTTGAAATAATAACATACATACATATTATATTAATTATTATGATAGTAATGTAGGTAAGTACTTAATTATTAAACTATCCAAGGATTGTATCACTTTTAGATAATTCACGATTGTATAATATATTTTCAAAAATTCAATATGCATTATTATACCTAACTATAACATTATAATATTTTGTTTGAGTACTTAATTACTTAACTGGTATAGTTTCGTTATGTGTTGGTTTATTATAATACCATATCATGAAATATATAAAACATATTATAATATGTTATAATGTCACATTTTGTAAAATTATATTATTATTTATTTTCTGAATAGATAAATTTCAAGAATTTAATAAGTACATATTATATTATATTTTTATTTTTGTTTTTATATCGTGTAATAATATATATATTAGCCGACCCGCCATAGCTTCGCCCGTGATTGGTTGTTTATTTTGCCTTCGGACGATGATATTATGTATAATTGTTTATTCAAATTTTATCATTCAATGTGATCGGCAAGTAAATATAAAAAACGGTTAATGAAAACGTATTGAAATGTTTCTATCGCTATTAATGATAAAAATATTTTTATTAAAAATAGCTGATCCCGTGCACATTGTTGCCCGTTAAATGTACCTACCAACTCTATATGACTCAATATATCTCTATGTTTGTTCAATTTGTTATTTAATATTCAGTGTATAGTGTTCAAAACTTATCTTAGCTTTTCCGTTGCCCAGAATAAAAGTTATGATTCGCAGCAGTATATTATCAGGTAGGCAATCTACCTGCAGTAGACCGCAGACCCCGTGCTGTTTGTACGGAAGTGTATGATTTAGCTCTAGAGTATGAAAGCTATACCAAGTTTGGTCGTTTTTACTTAATTCCACCTATGGTGGATCATTATAATCAATTAATACAAAATCCTAACAGAACCGTACTAAAATCTGATGAATAAAAAAAAAATCAAATTTAAATTAAACCCTTTTTAAATCTTCTTTCTATCTTCTTCCAAAGGTCTAATCTACACATAAACATTCATTTATATATATATATATATATATATTAACAAAATTATAATACAAATTAACCAACATGCCCAATTAACCAATATCAACCACTATATAGTACACTATTATTATTTTAATCTGCAACAATAAACTAAATTATTTATTATTTAGTTTGTTTTTTTCTGGACAGATGGCACCACTATTGTATTTTTGACATCCAGATTTCCTACTTTTCTGGTGGATTTTCCTAAAATGTTCTTTCATAAGTCCTGACAATTACGAACAAAAAAAAAAAGAATCAGCTAAATCAGTTCAGTAGTTTTCTCGGTTAGCGCGGTCGTAGAAAACCCCTCACAATTTTATATAGTAGTATATAAATAAATAAATATTAAAATTATAATTTTTGTTAAAAATACAATATTTTTTAAATTCGAATACATTTGTTTATTAGGTATAACAGATAGAGATAAATTTACATATTTTTATAAAAATTATCCAGAAGATAAACAAAGTTATAATATTAAAAATTGTTTAGGTTTTATGATCAATAACGATTTAGCTCTTCAAAGTTCATTAATTTCTACAAAATTATAAAAAGCTTAGATCCAAACGCCAACTCACTAAAACAAAACTTAAATAAGTTGTGCATGGCTAAGTAGAAGAATCAGGAACATCCAACGAAGAAGTCATCATTGTTTCTTCAAATGACTATTTTTTTAACATTTTTATTTTATTTTATTGAAAGTTGGAAAAACCGCATAGAACATAATATGATGAATAATATCGAAGATCTAGTACAAGAATTAATAACTATCAGCTATCGGACGTCTAGAACAGTTCATATATTTTTATTTTTTTTGAAAAATTAAAAACTCCCGATGGTGATGTTATTTCGAATTTTTGTCGTTCTTTATTAAATATTGATAAGTGATTGAAATTGGTGAAAGCCATAATTTGTTGATGGTATCAATATTAGCAATAAATTACTATACTCAAAATCTGATACTACAACATCCAAGACGAAATCGGATATATAACAAAAAATTATTGTCACCACTAATATATGAGTAAACCCAAAAATTCCCTCCCGAAAATTCCTACTTGATTTTAAGGACTAACGAAACATTACTGTTTAAAATATGTGTTTACTTCAAATTCATCCACATTCGTTTGATGTTCGGTTTCCAAGTAGGCATTTGTAGGAACCAGAAGTGTTCGTTGGGTCTTCTCCTCATCAATTAGTGGCAAAATGTTTTCTTTTGCATCTGTAATTTCATCATGAATATTGAATTTATCAGATTCTAAATCTAGATTTGCATCGCTAATTTTGATATTATCATGGCCAGCTGGTGATTGATGAAATACTTCCGATAGCAAATTTTGGCTTTCACCGATTTCTATGTACTTATCAATATTTGATAAATAACGATTAGAATTCGAAACAACATCATCATTGGAGTTTTTAATTGTTTGTTCTTTCAACACATTAGACACTTTTAAAATATCAGCACTAGACGAACCCTGGCTGATTATTTTAAATTCTTCTACTAGATCTTCAATTTTATTCATCATAGGGTGTATACGTTTTTTCCAACTTTCAATGTGATCATACACGTCAAAAAACGTATAGTCGTTCGAAGAAACATCGATCACTTCTTTCTTAGATGGTTCTGATTCTTCTACTTTAGCCACGCACAACTCCTTTAAGTGTTCTTTATCTATAAGTTTTCCAGACAATAATTCGTTCATACTGGCCTTTTTGATAAGTGCATTGGCGTTTGGATCCAAACTTTTAATAATTTTGTAGAGATTAAAGAATTTCTCTAAATCGTTATCGGTCATAAGACCTAAGCAATTTTCAATGTCGAAACTCTGTTCATGTTCTGGTTTAAAACTCATATTGTTTGATATGTTTGACAGTAAAATATAACTTCGGACTGTTAAATAAAATTTAGTTAATTGTATTTGTTTGTTTGTAAACAGATTGAATAGATATGTCGAGTGTGTTTAAAAGTATATAGTTACATAATATGTGATGTGTTTTATTCAAACCAGAAAATAAAATAGTGATAATATAATTATAATTGATGTACTTAATAAGAAAATGAAAGAGAGTTTTTGCTATTAACACATTTTACAATAATTTATGACAGAATGGTACAATTTCTATTTTTACAACCTACGTGTGAAGGATAGTAATTAGCATTCTAACATGATACATAATATTATATCCAACCTAAAAAAATAATGAAATTTACATTTACCCCTAGGTCATTATGTAATATGGAAAAAATAGAAATATGTGTAATTTATTTATTCAAGTAATATAAAATCAATGATAATAACAAATATTTTCAAATACACCAGAGGTCATTCCTACACAGATTACATACTAACCAATTTGTTTGCATTCATTTACTCCGAAAAATCATATTTTGATGTTGCAAATTTAAATATAATTTTTTTTGATGTACATTAAAATTTCATTTGCGACATTGTCAACATCGGAAGTGTTCTAATTATATCATAATGCAGAAATCGCCAACAATTGTTATGACAACTTACTAATAATTGTATAAAATATGAGAATTTAAAAATATTTTTTCCATTTACCTTCTTGACTCTAATGTTTATGTCAGATATTTTATTAATATTTAACGGATTGTGTACCAGATTTTGTCAAAAACTACTAATAGTGAAATATTAACTGATCCTTAAAATGTTTGTTGATATCCAAAATGTAGTCTGATGAATATTTCAATTTATATAAATAATAAATATATTAATTGAACGAGTTGGTATAATTCTTGTGCGAAGAACTTTAGTTCTGGAATTCTGGACGAAACTTCACAAAGCTGTGAAATAAAGAGTAGGTACCTAATATTAAATATTAAATTAAATACATTTGTTTGGCTCCACTGGGTTTAAATGTAATGAATTATGTGTTGCCCTCCTGTAAGCGATAACTATTGCACATTATTCCAAATGCTGTTATACACTCATAAATTATTTATCGTATTGTATTTGTTGCTACGAGTTGTTAAAGTTTGTTCGGGTTAGTGTTTCGCGTTAAAAGATAGTGTTATTTTCAGAAACTCCAGTAAATCATCCAAGCAATGCGTAATATTGTATTAGTTTAATGATACTCAACGACGTCAATCTATTTTTAAAATAAATAATTATATTATCATCATAAGTTACTTAAACGAATTAAACCCATAACTTATGATAGTGTGAAGTGGTAGCTGAATATTCAATTATAACACAATGCATTGAAAATACTTAAATGTACAGTTTTTCAGTTACTATTTTACTGCTGTTGATGGATAAAGCAAGAAAATATGTATTCGTATAAATGTATATTATTTAATAATTATCGTATTATTAATTTCAAAATATACAATATCAAAATATTATAATATAATATACACTATCCGACGCTGACTGCTGAGGTGCGAGAACCGAGACACCTGGTATTCCGGTAAATCCTGTCCAACTTTCTTGATACAATACTTTAGGCACGATTACGTGGTAATGTGTCAGAGTATTTTAAGTAAGGCTTAAAAAGGTTATACATTTAATTAGTGAATTTAGTAGCTACGACGTAATGTTCTGCAAAAAACGATTGAAATTTTGAACGAAATGGCAACGGAAAATGAAAAAGAAAAATTTGAAATTTCGTCAATGTGCGAACATTATCGTTAAACGAAACATAACATTGAACTCGGCCAACATATATCCCGACTTAATGCGATTAAATATCTAAACTCATTCATAATTACTGTACAAAAATATGAAAAATAAAACTATGACAAGTCTACAATACAACTTTAGTCTTAGTGGTAAGTAATGAGCTACCCTTCGAGTAAATACTTATCTTGTTCTAATACAAAATTATATTTAATTATTTCAAGTATTTATAGACTTTATCTTTTTTATATAATATGTACCTTTCCTCGTATTTGAAATGTGTCATAATAATAAAATTCTAATTTTTCAAATATATTATTATACTACGTTTGATCGACTGACATCCAAATTGAATGTCCGTTGATTTGACATTGATTAATTTAAGACCTATAAAAATAATCCCATGGAACGTCATAAACGATTCTCTCCATAAAAAAAACTTTAACTCTCCACGGCCTCTCAGTTGGGTAAAACCCATTGGCCATTACAAAATATTTCGCATTAAATTACTAAACCATTCAAATCCTCTCGTTGATGTTATATCTTCCATTTACCACCCGGGCAATACTCGACGTCATTTAAAATACAAACTGTCAAGAGAATGACTCTAATAACAAAAGTACAAAATGTATTTAAATACATAAGGGATTTTTTTTTGCAAATTCTTGATATTTTCTATAGTTTAATACTTAATAAATATATTATTATTTTAGTGTTTAATATTTCAATATTATCTTTCAGAATACAATTTTTTCATAAACAAATTGATGCATCGTCAATTGGACACAATCACGTAAACTCAATTTATTTTACTTTACACAAATCATAAAATACGATGGATACAATTTATTTATTTACAGATAGTTTAAATGTATTAAATTTATTTATGTGAAATAGTTCCAATCAAATAAATATAAAATTGCCTTTTTAATGCCACAATTTAATAATTCGAATAGTAACTAAAAATTACTGTATTGACGTAAAATAATACGACGTTCATGATGATAATATACAAATTACTTTTGTTAGACCATATTATAACTATTATGAAAAAAGACAAAATTAGGCAAAAAACAATTTTTGGAGAAAAATAAAATCTACGATTTTTCTTAGCTTTTCTAAGAAATTGCTTAATAGTTTATATTTAAGTTTATATAGCTATTCATTTTGTATTGGAAACTTCTTATATTTAACAATAATATTTCTCATGGTGCCTGTATAGAAAAATAAATTATTAGCTTTGATAGAAACAGGTTTGAAAAAATGGCTTAAATGGATTCCGCACTAAAGTTTTTTGGAGAAAAATACATCTATACACGTTCCAACGTACTTGAGTCTTACTCCGATAATAATTTATTTTGAAAACATGTTTAAATTTATATTTTATTATGATGTATTTTTAGAATCTTTAAACAGAGTGAGTGGGATGAGCGTTACGCACTCATATGCTCGTGTCATAAAACGCATAAGTTCGAAATTATTTCATGGTGAAATGTTGTAAATCAGACTTAAACCAGATCAAACATACCAACTTGAGTCTTGCATCAATAATAATTTTGAAAACGAATTAGTTTTTTGTTGAATCAACTACCTTCTGTGCCACATTTTTAACTTATGATATTTAAAAAGAAATAATCTCATTTGAAATTTGGAAAAAGCTAACATTCAAATAATTTTAATTTCCAATCATTTGACTTAAATCGTGCAAACGTTGGTCGCATTATTCTTGAATACATTTTATGAGGTCTTTCAGCATCGTAAAACTTACAATTATTATTATTTTTACCACCGATTTAAATTATAGTATGTCACGTTAGATTCATTTACATTTTATAGTGGTCTTATATATCATAGTATAAACAGAACTATTATAAATTCAGACGATTCAATACAATTTTTTTATAGGGGTATTGTAAAAAATGAATTGAATTATACTTCACATATTATTTTAACAACAAATTGGTAAAATGATAAATTTATAACCGATAAAAATCGTGTCCATACCACTGACCACGTTCAGACATCGATATGTATTGCATTTGGATTCTCATTGATTTGTATGCATAGGTACCGTATTATTGAAACCCATATGACCTATATACATAATTTTTATAATTTTTTGAAACACTTATATTTTAGAGATAAATGTTATATTAATATACTGGCTGCTAGCAGGTACTTTTATCTTTCGATACACATAATATCGGTTTACAACTGTATTACGTCTGGGACAAGAATGGATAAATAAAGTGTACGAAAGATGCAACCACAAGTTTCATAACATGACACATAATATTATAACAATTATTATAAATGCCATTCAAACTTTAATCCAGTATAAATATAAATAAACACGAAATTATATTTAAAAAAAACTATTCTGTATTGATCTATGCATCGTAAATTAATAATAATATTATAATATATGTAACGATAACAGTATCATATCATTATTATCATTAGTCATTACTATTATTATTATTATTATTATTATTATTATATTGATGTTATGTCATTAATTATATTATGTATTTTTATTCTTCGTCTCCGTTATAGTATTATTAAAGGTAAGGTTAGGTTAGGTTATTTTATAGCATTAATTTTATACCCTAACTCTTAATTGTTTTTTTCTAACTACGACTACCTATTACTGATATAGTTTGATATTTCCTACTGTATAAGTTGTTTTTTTCCAAATATTTATTAATGATGTTATGCACATTATCTTATTATTAATGATTGTTATGTGTGTCAGTTCATCATGAACTGCGGAATATTACTGGATTAGTTTCAGTAATATTAAGATGTATGATGTTTAAGATAGTGATCAGCTGATTTAGAACATAAAAACATAATTTACCATTAATGTCTAATAAAGTTACTATTAGAGAAATATTATATTAAATTATAATATATTCAAGTACAAACTACAAACTTTAGTCTTGAAAATTATCACGTAATCGTTTTTTAACGATAAATTAAATTCATTCCGAAGAAAAACGTTATAAAATACCTAATTATTATTGATTAATTATTATCTTATAAGTTGCATATAACAGTTACCAAACAGTCACATCATTCTGATGAACAGTAACGCTACAATTTTTAAAACCTATAATGTCGGATCAATATCTATTTTAATGTTGTATTCTATGATCAAGTATGTCACGATAACTTATAACTTTTATAACGTATACACTTTTTATAATTTTCTGTAGGTAGATATTATTAATTAAGTGATTAAACGTAATGTTTTAATAGGTATGTAATTATTTTTTTTATAATAAGAAACAAAAAAAAAATTAACAACAAATAAAAATATATTATATAAGCAATTAAATTGATTGTATTCAAGTAATGGTGTAATCAGTATTCTGTTTCATCGCCGTAGTAATGCTCATGCAGTTAAGTTGGCTTGGCATTCATCAAGTTATGCTTTGTAGTTTCCCACATACATATCAACTTTGACAATACTTTTCATTATGCTCGGCAGATTACATTTATAGTCTAGGTCATTGTGCAATTTATTATAATTTTAATTTAGAATGTTCGTTACCTATTCTCGACTTGGAACGTCTAAAACAGATATTATAAGCACTTACTACATTCGTATTTCACTTTAGTACATTTAAATGACTAACTGCAAACACTTTATACATTATCTATTACTACTCAATACTCATTTTAAATGGTTACATTTTTGTGGTTTAATTATCTTTATAAAAAAATATGGTTAACTATAGTACACTTAATTTAAACAAAAATTATGTTTAATACTGACTTATCTGATTATCTTAGACAAATATCAATATTTTATTACCTAAACTACCGTACGCTATACACAGTAAGTCCAATGCGTGTTTTGTAATATGTATATTGTATATTGTATAATATACATTATAAATAAATAGTTCTATAAAACATAGTATTTTGAAATGTGATCTTTTAAAACCGTTATGTTTTTACTTTTTTTAATCGCTAAATAATTATGTTTAGGGAAATTTGCATGATATTCCAAGGTCTACTTTTTGACAAGCAAATAAAGTTTTCAGTTCATATATTTTATCAGGGAGGTAATAAAGCATTTTACTCGTGTTAAAAAATATTAAAATGTTTGCGAATAATTTGATATATTATAAACTTGAAATATTGAGCAAATTAAAAATGGTTTTTTGTAATTAGTTTAACATATTAAGCTACATGCCTAACACACTTTTTAATTTTCAGGAAAATTCTATAGAAAATACTATTAATATTATACAAACACAATATTATATTAATTTTAAAATAGATATTGTAATATGATGTGGGTACTATTGAATGTTTCATAAAGTGTTAAATGTTTGAAATGCACGGTTTTTTCTTTTTGTTTGAAGGTAGTCGTGAATTGTTTTAATTATTTTGGCTATTTTTTATCACTTTGTTTAAAAGAAGGTATTTTGTTTATTTTTTTATTGATCTGAAAAATCAGCATCTAAGGTTATTTATTTTTTCAAATTTTATACAAAGCGTATGTTATACAATATAATATAACATTGGAATACATTATTTATTTTTTTAATCTAATAACATATGAAAATTTCGTGTCACGGTGTTAGTGGACACACTCCTCCGTAACAGTTCGACCGATTTTAATGAATTTTTTTTATATATTTGATAGGTATGAGAATAGGCTGTAAAGCATTTTCACCCTCCTACTCCAACCCGGGGAGGTTCTCAAACGGGGATTTCAAGAATTACGATGGATATTTTTGTTTATAAATGGTTGCTATTGGTTATGAGAGAAACAATAAGTAGAAATTAGTATTTATTATTTGGTTGCCATTGATTAATCATGCGGATCAGGTAAAAGCATGCATCAAATAATTGCACATTGCCTACTTGATATGGTTTCGCACATTGTCCGAGATCTGACCAGGGAGGCTGAGTTGCCCCCAAAAGGAGTTGAACAATCACAATTTTGTTGTAATTTTTTACAGGCAACAAAGTGCACGGGATAAGCTAGTATATTTATATATATATATATATATGCAAATAAGAAAATATTATTTCTAAATTTGCTTAGTCACTTGATATATCTATATATATATATATATATATATATATATATTGGTCCTATGGATTCGCATAAGTTTGAGTTGATTTTGTGTTTGAGTCTTGCTTCTTTATAGGATCTGCATTTAGTGACATTTTTTTTTTTGCTGCCATTGTCACTCCACACGAGAAATACATTTGTTTTGATTCGAGAACGTATGACGTATACATTACTGTCTAATCGTTTTGTATCCCTTTGCTGTGGTGCCTATGAATAGACTCCACGCTTTGTGACTTTTTTTTATCTGTGAACTATAAAACATTAAAATATGAAAAATTAAGTATAGCAATTGCTCTTTTTTAAATTCTAAAGAATGTATAATACTTATTATGTTTTTTTTTTTTAGCTTCTTTGACCTAGTATAAGTCCCTTTTCATTATTATTAATACTTTAAAAGTTATATTTAATAACCCTGTGAGTATGATATGTATATTGCATCGTTAAGTATACAGCATGTACGTCAAGTTATATAATAAATTCAGTGGATGGTTTCAACGATTTGATAGAATGTAATGTTTTTTGTAAAATAGGTATGTATACAGAATTTATCACCACAAAAAAGTAATTTGTTTATAGTTGCTTGATTTCACATTTATATCCATCTGATATTTTTCTTACTTTAGCCACAAACATATAAGTAATAGAGAAAGTTATATCAAAATGCATAATGAACATTTTTAAATTGGATCAAGTTAATAAATTATGAAATACTTATCATTTTGTTTTGAATTTTCATACAATTATACAAAAAATAACTTTTATTAAGAATGTTTAAAATATAATTATTACAAACAATAAGTTGAAAGAGCGTGCTGAAATAATAACAATAATTTAAGCTTATCGCGTATCGTTAATATTCATTGTTATAACCATGTAGTTATTTCTGGCTCTATGTTTTCACTTTGTATGTGCTTGCTTTAAACTATTGTCTTAAAATAATATTTTCTTAACTTATTAAGTTATACTTATCAGCTATCACATCCTAGCAAAATAAACACTTTTTAAGAAAGCAAAAAACATATCAAAATATTAATCAAATTTACGCAAGATCATTTCAAAATGCATTCCAAAAGTTTTAATTGTTACGTATATATAGTGATAATAATTGTATTGTAGCGTTACCTCACAATTATACAATATCAAAACCATACTATACAATTGGCCATTTTTATCAGAAAATAACGTGGGTATAAGTAGGTATTCATAAATAAAAAATGTAAAATTCTGACACAAACATAATATAATAATATGAATAATAAGCTCAAATGAATAATACTTTATTGTAAGTCGTTTGGTAATTAATATCATAGTGTTTCATAATTTAGTAATGTTATATTATGTATATCGGAGGTACCTACAACTGATATTTATTATAGTATTATAATAATACTTCTGTAAGAATACTACTGTACAAGAATATTTGGAATACCTAGATAGTTCTGTTTATTTTTAGTTTTACAAAGTTCCAACTATACACAACTTTTTCCTAGAACCAATATTAAAGTTGGAAATCAAAAATTCTCATTCCCGAAGGGGTCCACAGAAAAACCAAATATTTTTTTTAAATCAATGTATTGTTGAAGAACCAATACATTTATTGATCCGCTCTAAATCAAATAGTTAATGTTCTCAAAATATTTTTTTTTGACAATTCGTTATGGCTTATTAAAACTATATAAAATATAAATAAACAATATTATATTATACAATAAATTGTATAAATATAAAATATTTGTGTTTTTTTTTCAATAAAAAATTTATAATAATAATACTAATACTGCAATAAATCAATAACAAATAAAACAATAGAAAACCACAATCAGTGATAAATTTATATTTTATAATATATAATATATTATAATATACATAATATATTATGTATATTAATAATATAAAATAATATAAAATACCATTAAATTAACATTATAATAAGATGTGTATAATATCATTAACTGAATTAAACGGCCGGATATTTTGTTGTAAAACATAGGTAACATAACTTTCGTTATTAAATAATTTGTAAATGTTCATGAAACAAAGCCGTGGTATAATAATTAATACACTTTTCGATGCAGTAAAACCTTTCAATAATTTATTGACAAACATTGTAGTAATCATATTACTTTGGGTAGGTACCACAAAAACCAAACCGACCGAATATTCGAAATTGAAATTGAAGGACAGAAGGTCATATTAAATCTGTAGAAGTTTTAGAAAACTTTGTGTTTTCCCAACAATTGTTTCGACTTCCGCGCGCGCCACTTTGAACTATACGAAAAAAAAAAGTTTTTCCGATTTCCCGTTGATATGCATCATGCAGGGTGGCCCGAGTGTTTTAAATCGGTTCGTATTATTTAAATGGAATTTCGTATTTGTTCACGGTGTCTATTTTTATGGTGTTTATTATTATTATTTTTAAATCCTCAATAAGGTATAAATGTAATCGCTCGGAACCGTCGAATGCGTGTAAAACTTGTCGAAACGTACAAATAATACGGGCGAACAAAAGTCCGGTGCATTCGGATTTCTCCTGCTGTTTGTCTTTACTGAACATACAGTGGAACTACTATACAAGCAGTATTTTCCGCCAAGACTCCGACCCGTTTATTTTGTCTATATGCGCACAGGAAAGTTTTGTAGAAAGTTGCCCGGGAATTGAAAAAAAGCGAGACTCGTGTAAAATGGTCTAGAAAACAAAATAAACACCGCAAGCTCGACTTGCTATCTGCTGATGTTCATCGGCCGTAGGTATAACCATAGTTTTCCCAGAATTTTTCCCCGAACGTTTTCGTTGTTGTTTTCTTTCCAATTAAAATATTATCAGTAAAGTTAACCTATATGATATAAAATCGATAATAACAGGTGTATAAATATAATTTTTTTTTTTTAATGCACTACGTCCTTTTGACATAATATTTTATTGGTGCGACACGCAAAAATAATTTTTAATACAGTAATACTACACATAATATAATATATAATATAATAAATAATGTATTAATTGCTTTTAAGCAAAGCTGATCAGAGAACTTTATTTTGTGCATTATAATAAATTATAATTCCAATAACAAATTAATGGTGATTTACTAATCTTACGGAATTTTATGGAACAACAGGAATCGTAAAAACGAGACATTTGCATATTAATTAATTAAACTTTTAACGTAATTTTATGAGATGGTAACAAAGTTGAACATAATTTCAATTTTGTTTACTATAAAAGTTATATTACACATTAAATAGTTTTTTATTATAATATTATCTGTCCACTGCGCGAAAAATAAACAAATACATTTATAATTGTTGACACACAATCTATTGGGTTAAGACTCAAGATTCTTAAAAAAACTTCAATCACAAAATTAATTTTTTTCTTCTAAACAACAAACATTTTTTTTTTTACTCTTGTTGTTTTCATTGAAATTCTTTGAATTTTTGTCACAACTCGCAAATATCATCAAATATACTTATATAGTAATATACTAATATCATAGGTTGACTGACCGTTTTCGCTCAGAATCGTTTTTTATACATTGATATTATATCATTGAATTCAAATTTAACAACATCTATTATAGTGACCCACTTGTAACCTTTTGTACAGCAGAGCGACAACCACTTGCCCCCCTTTTTTAGAAGTTACTTTATTCTTTTTTTTTTTTATTATTATTGAGCCCGGCGACTATGGCCATTAGCTGTTGTAGGGGTTATGAACTGTGGTAGGGGTAAGGTTGGTACGGTAGGTTGGTTTTACGATTGTTTTTTAACGGTTGTTACGGAAGGTAGCAAACACGTGTATGTGTGGTAAGGTTTTTAACTACTATGAACCCGGGTGGTCACCCATCCGGGAGCTAGTAGCTGTGGCCGTTACTTACTCCCTAGCAGCCAACGCGCCACGTCAAGCCACAGTTACTTTATTCATATATTATATTCTATATAAAACAATTTTTCTACATAACCTCATAATCTTATAAGTCGCAAACCCATATGCATTACACATAGATTCGTGACACATTTCGAATCATATCATTTTTTATTTTTTATTTTTTATATTTAGTATATTATTTATTACTTTTTACTTCATATTGTTTTATAATTATTATTTTACATTTTAATATTAAATTTATAAAATTATATTATAGTGTTATTAGTTATTATTAATTATTATCAATATTGGTGGTTACTAACAAAATATAGCTAATTTACAAATACTCAATACTTACTGCAATACATTAATTATACAAATTACACATTACATTTACTCCAAATTTGATTCAGACAATCATAGCGAATTTTATTGATAAATGATAACTGATAAAGTTATAACCAGCAACATGGTGATATTCCTGAAATACGGCTTTCGACGTTGATGAATCATTAATTTGGACCTAATCTATCGAATCTATAACCTGAAGCCTGCACGTGTAATCACTAATTAACAATTATCATCTATACCGGGATATATAATATATAATATAAATTATAATATATGTATATAATATTAGATTCTGAGCGAAGCGGTGAATGTATTGATTTTACAATGATGTGTGTTTTTTTTTAAATTTTTTTTTTTGTGTCTGTCATCACCTTTTAGGACAGTACAAGTGCTTGGATTTTCTTCAACAGTAACTTTTAGAAAGAAATAATTAAATATCGGTAAGTTCAACAGATGTCCTAAAATATGTATTTAAAAATTAGTTAGGTAGAATTATTTGTTTGTAAAAATGGATGTATTCAAGAATCAGTGTTTCACATTTATAATTATTTTTAACAAAGACATTCTAACTTAGGCTAAAAAAGTACATAATCTTCATAAATATTTATTTACTTTTATAACAAAAAGAGCATAATATGTAATAACTATATTTTATATAACCTAACTTTAAAACTTGCATTGAATTTTTTTTCGATATGTTGTCTATAATTAAAATGGATCTAACAAATTTAATCATATTTTATATCGTTCTTCATTTACTGATCGGAACTACAGAGACTTAAACTGAGATCGATTGCGAATTTACAGATAAGTAATATTTTGTTTTGAGAATGCATTAGTATCGGAACTATGAACGAAAAATGAAACAAAGAAAAAACTTTAACCATTTAAGTTAGAGAATAAAATCATATAACATGAAAATACTGAGAACTTTTATACATCTAACGTTTTCTATCAATTTTCAATAGTTTTTCAAACTAAGTGAAAGTTTGTTTAAATAAAATGAGACTCATTTGGCCAGTGCCATCGTCTCATTTTACAACTATACACAGTACAAAATATTCAAAAAATAATTTAAATCCTATAAAATTAGCGTTCAGATGAAATGCTTAGTATCTAAGTTGTTTTTTCAAAATTTTTTAAATTAAATGTAGTAACTATCTATTTTTATTGTTTTTAGATTTTTGTAAGATCTATAATAGACTAGAATTCTTAATGGGTATATTAACTGTTCAAGTCTTAGCTATAACATCATATAATTTTTTAACTACAAAATAATTTAGAAATTACCGTGATTATGATTCATTTTGACAAAATTTGAACTTGACAAGCTTATAAAAAGGCTTATAAAAAATCATGCATTAATGAAAAAATAATTAATAATTAATAATTAATTAATCATTACAAAAATCATATATTTTTCAAATTTGTATAATATAACTATAATATAAACTATAAGCACTCATTTTGAGGGATCTTGTATTATATATTCAAGTGTTTTTACCGAACTTAAGAATAATGATCAATACTCAATACTTTTGTAAAATTTAAAATGCTTATGAATAACTTAAAATCAGTCTAAATATTTTAAACATTTCGTTGGAAAATTAAATTTTTGTAATAAACAGTGGAATATTTTAAGTTTCTACAAATAATACTTTTTGATTTATGACAAAAAATCTAAAACCACTTGATGACATATCGTTAATGTAATTGTGAATACCCAATTTTGTCAAAATCTAAATTTCAGAGGCGCATAACAATATTTGTAGAATCGCTCTCAACTTTTTTTATATAAGTTTAAAACTATCGTAAGAAAAAGTTATATAAAACCTTTATTACATATTTAAACTTAAAGTATGAATATTAAAAAAGTGGGTAAGTGGACAAGTGAGTCACTGTAATGGATTGTGTAATATTAATACTGAGGAAATTTTTCAAGTATGTACAATCATTTTTTTTTCGTTACATGATACTACAAAATAAACCTTGTGGATTCACCATTTTACAAATTTAAGTAAATTCTTCACTTTTGACTTCGAATGTTCTTTTGGTACCTTAAATCCCCCCCCCCCCCCTTAAAGTTGAAAATAAAAGGGTTTCTATTGCCTCTGAAAAGTATAGTTAATATAAAATATATAATATAATATAAAATATATAATTGACGGTCTAAATTTAAATAAGAATTTAACTAATCCAAAAACTATAATAATATAACTTAAACAGCAATTATTTATTTATTATTCATATGGTTATTTTAATAATGATTAAAACAAAACCCAAGTACAGTAATGACTAAAATACTATGTTGTAAAATATAATAATTTACTACCATAAATAAAATACCAACTAAGGACACAATACAGTATAAAGCGTAATAAATAATAATTAATAATAAAATCATAGGGAAATCGCCATTCAAAGTCGATTACTGAAA
The DNA here is from genome assembly GCF_019925205.1 of Metopolophium dirhodum. Classification (NCBI taxonomy): domain Eukaryota; kingdom Metazoa; phylum Arthropoda; class Insecta; order Hemiptera; family Aphididae; genus Metopolophium; species Metopolophium dirhodum. The sequence continues at coordinate 5,340,720 of NC_083566.1, forward strand.
ACGTCAAGTTGAGGGCTTTAAAAAAATAACTATAAAATATGTGAAACCAGATAACTACTAGGAAAGATTATATTATAGTCAATATAGTATTTATTTTATAAATGCGTCAACATTTTCAGAAAAGCTATATCCGCTACTTCATTCACAATAGAAAAGGGATTGGGATTGTCATTTGAAAACTGAAGTTTGTATCTTAACGGGACGCGCTTATGAAAAATCTCAATTATACGAAAATATTATGTAAATAAGTATAATTGCTAAAAATTCCAAAATTAGAATTTAAATACGAGTGTTATTGAAGAAAAAAAATGGTGAAAATTCTTGGTGAATCACTCCCGAGTATTGTGCACCTCTTCAAAATATGTCGTATGGTAACATATAAATACATTTATTGTATGCTAGCTTAGTAGTACCACTTATTTTGGGGACTCCTCTTCGCAGCAATGTTTATAAATCCAATCCAAAAAATAATATTGTATGAAATGACCTGCCATTCCAAAAAAGTTTATGTTCTAAAAATGTCTTAGTAAAAATATTATTTCTTATAAAATGTAAAGTGTTATTTATACTTGAATATGTGTAGATATATGTAAAAATAAATAAGTTCATTAGAAAATAATTTTACACAACTACTAATGAATTAAATTAAAACAGGTATGTATTTATAGTAGTTAAATGTTCACAGTCTACCACAATGGTAATATTTTCTATTAAAATTATAAAATACAATATTGGACTTTACCCAATTAACTTAGTAAAATATGTCTTTTTACTTACTGAAAATTGTACATTTTCTTTGTTTCATTTTAAAACATACTTAACCAAATAACCAATGCTTAAAGTTTGTGGAAACTTTTTCTTTGGTAAGAAGAGTGCCGTTAATATTTATTTTATTCTTATAAATGCAGATTATACATTCTAATTATAAAAATAAAGAAAAAACATGTTTCCTAATTTAAATTTGTTTTTATTTAATGTCTATCATTAAGATTACTTTGCCTCTAAACAGGCAACGGAAAGTATTAAATGATTTTAATTTATTAAAATGCAGCAGAAGTGTAATCAATTTTAATTGAGATTTCTCTAAAACCAATTAAAAACTAACCACACTACTTTTCCCGTTCAAAAAAAAAAATATACATCATTTTATATATTCTTTATTCAATGATAACTAATTTCTTATTTTTGTATAATTTATATATTATATTTTTATATGTATTAAGCGCTTTTTAATTTACTTAAATATATTATACGAAGAATATTATACACTCGGACTGAATAATATTAATGTATCTTACATTCTTACCGGAAATCTAACAAAACTGAAAGAGACGTTTCCAAGAACTACTCAACTTTCAACAATTGTAAATTGTAATTTATAAAATATTGATTGTTAAAAAGTTTTAATAAACTATACTTGTTTCATAAAAAAAAAAATGTTCAGCCAAGCATTTGCATCAAACTTAAATGTTTTTGAGAAACAGAAATATTAAATTTTAACATTTTTTTTTCTCAATCATAAGACTTAAAAAAAACATAATGATGTATAATTTAAGTACTGCAATATGCAACGACAAATTCTAACAATAAATATCGAAGAACAAAATGTTTAATGTTTAAATCAAATCGTACTGTTATTTCAATTTTATATATTCTTTGTGATTATAAATGTTTTAAGGTAACTAATTCTATATTTTGCATAAACTATAATATCTAGTGGCTAAATCTATCATTTATCTATTTGCATTTATAATATGCAGACAGCAACATTTACCCGATTATGACTAATACAATACTCGTTTACTCGAAGCGCTATTATGCAAAAATATTATTATTATTATCTCGTGTCAAGAAACATAATATTATAGGTTTCATAGTTCGATAATCGTGAGGCGTGGTCAAGTTTAAAGTACTCTAAACATTAAATCGCATCATAATTTTGTTTTTGTATCATTTAGAGTCGTGTCTTTATCAAGTTAACATAAATCTATGTTTGGGATACGGTTGTTAACTCCAGTGGATGGCTTTATTTTATATATTTTATATATTATTATTTACTACGGTCACACCGTAACTGCAGCTGCGTATATATATTATTATATAATAATATATGGTGTCCACACTTCATTAAAAGATGTCGTCGTCGATGCCGTCGAGCGGACATCCCGAAGGAGGTCGAGAGAGACGTCCTGTCGTGCAAGGGTGCGGGAAAAGCTACTATAGTGATAGTGGTGGCAGTGGCGGCGGCGGTGGTGGTAATGGCTTTTCCAGCCGAAGAATCATCGCCGGGCGAGTAGACGCGGAAACCGTCTGCAGATTCCTGCCCGTTCCCCCGGGGCCATCAATCTAGATTATATTCTTTACCGCCTTGCAGTCAATACTTATATCAGCCGCCAGGTTTATGATTACTTTGGCGTGCGCGCAAAATACCTTAGCCTGTACAACAGTACAACACGCGCGCTACATGTACATTATACGCATATAGGTATACGCATTGGTACATGTGTATAAATTTATATTATACGAGACACGACAATAATAATATACGGTCCGGGCGAAAGCGGTAGTCGGCGTCGTAACCGCGTTAGTGGTTATACCGTATTCGCGTACGTGTAAGTAGGCATAGGTCGTATAGGTAGTATGTGCGACAGAAGGGCGCGCGCGTCCTCAACCTACGTGTTTTGAATGTGTGTGGTATTCGTGTTAGCCAAGTTTGGCGTATTGTCGTTATTGTACAATATAGGTGTAATAATATTATTATTATGTGTGTGGAGACGCGCGATCATACAACCCACGAAACCGGGGCTGAATATTATTCCGTTCGAATATCCGACGCACGATTAGTAGTATGTGTATAATATTTTACTGACCGTGTTTGTGTTATGTGTTTCGGTGGAGGATTTGACGATTTTACACAGAAATCACAATAATATGTTTGAAATTTGAATAATAATAATAATAATATGACATAAATGATTATCTTGCACGATACATGCCGTTATCCTGCCGCAGTATACCGCCGCCTCTTATTTACGGGCACGCATGACAGCAGCACCTACAGTCGCGATAATCGCCGAACAGAGTCAAAGTCAGATTCGTACTAATGCAGCAAGTGTATGATGATAATAACATAACATCATTTATCCGTTTCTCCCTCAACACAGCTCAACAGTCCAACTAGTCAAACTCATTGACGATATCACGGACAACTTGAACGTAAGACTAAAAACTGCTGTGACTCTGCTAGACATAGACATAGTTTTGTATAAAGTATGGCACGAGGGCCCCTTATTCAAACTTTTAGAGATGCATGTATACCTCATCAAATGGTCTCCATCATCAATTCATTCCTCAAAGATAGACTATTCTGCATACAAATTGGTGACTCTAAATCAACACCCAGGTACATATGAGCTGTAATCCCTCAGACCCTGCCTCTCTCCCCACCGGCCCTCTGTTAACATTGATGACATTCCAACAGTACCAAGAGCTAAAATAGCCTTAATCACCTACACACTATTTTTACGCAGTCAAAATCTTACAGTCACAAGTTGATATTCTTGTTAGTCGAATGGCTCCGCCAGTGAAAAATTACTATCAACCCACTTAAGATCTCAGTAATCATGTCCAGTAACAAACAAACTCAAACTGGTGATTGTCTTAAATTTGGAGATACTCCCATCAAATGAGAACATAAAATCAAATACCTGGAAATCATTATAGAAACAACTTAATGTTTTCCTCCCATGTCTAGAATTTTGTCTCCAAAGCTCAAGTTGCGAAATTTATACCTCTTCAATACACCAACTAGATTCACTTTTTCACCAAACGAAATATTGTTAAAGAAAATCGAAGCTGTGTCACAACTGTAGTGCCCCAAACGGTGATGACAGAAAAAAAAACACACACATCATCGTAAAATCAATACATTCATCGTTCCACTCAGAATCTAAAACATCATTGTTAAACCAATAATATATTATGTTCCCGAAATAATAAGGTATCAAAAAAATGAGTGATATCCCAACAACAACAATCTACTAAAATCCGTGTAAAAAAAGTTGCTCTAAAAGTTCTGATATAATTTTATACCTGAGTATTTGAAGTATAGATATCATTTATGTTAAAATAGTCTACTAAATAATTGAATTTAGCTTGGAGACTTAAGTTAAACATTTAAAAATACCTAATACAGCATAATGAGTATAATATAATAATATAGTCTACTATCATTAGATTATATTACTAATCAAGTGCTTTAAAGTCGTCAAGCTAAGTTAAATTGTTTAGCAGCCTATTTTAACATAAATGATATCTATAATTGTTCAAAACTTAGCTATAAAATAATATCACAACTTTAGGAGCAGTTTTTTTTTATACTTGGTGTTTTTTTACACGACATTTGAGTTAATAATACCTACGCTATAATCTTTTTATTATTTTTAAATGATATAATGCACACTTTACAGGTGAACATATTATTATACACCATATTAGCGTGTACCCACCTATTCGTTTTAATTAAAAACCTCGACCAGACGTATTTTGGTCGAATTGGTGTCATGTATGAAATATAAGAAGAAAACAATCTAATTGAAAAGAAATAAAACTCGATTTTATAATTTCTAACACAGAGGGTTGTACTAACTGATTTGTTTTTGCAAGAGAATATTTTATCTGTCGAAAACCTCCCAAACATTTATGAAACCCTATCTGTCGGTCAGAAATTGAGACTTGTCGGTACTTAACTTTATCGCCTATCGTATGAGCTGTCAATACCCATTAAATGATTTCAATTACATCCATTTTGTAGTAGCCAATGATATTTTGTATGATAACGCGTACTACTCAGTAATCGAAGGCTAAAGATAATATAAGGCTACCACGATTATGTAACAGGTACGTGCGAACTGTGAATCGTAGCCATGACTCATAAATCACGAACAAAATATTATTTTATCACACACATTTTGGTCTTCTAATTTATAGTCGGTAAGGTCAATCCAGCGCAAAATACAATTTTTGTATACGACAATACAGTAATAGCTTATTTTTGACTCGTTATCCGCAACAACTATAATATTGTAATGACCGCACGTATAAAAATATAATCTTGTAAAATTATATTATTATTATTATTATATTATTAGCCTGAGACCAACGTAAATGCATATGATTATAATTCAGCAATAAAAATAGTTACTATTTTATACCCTGACCACGTGTTTAAAACAGTAACAAATAGCAACGTAGCTGACATAAGTACGACACTTGTTCGTAAACTGCACCCAGAGCCTCGTCAATGGCGTGCAATACGAGTGGAAATGTGGCATAAGCGTCACGTTCCAATCCCGTTTCCAGGAAAACTTGAAAATTTAAGATGTTTGCTGTTCGACAATACTTGCGTCGAAGGGGTACTAAAAGCGTATACTTATATCAATAATAAATCACTTTGAGAACGTTGTCCCGAATTTCGTTGATCAAACAAAATCGTTTTTCATTAAAATCTGCAATTGACGAATATCTCATCTTCCCAATGGTTTTAACAGGTATCGTATAGGTCGTGACTCGCGATCATATGAGTTTGAAAATCGTAGGGTAAATGCATATGACGCATTGTTTGGAATTGGACTGTTCCAAGTTTTCGGTTAGTCGTGTATCGTTTGTGTACCGACAACTTTCAAACGAGATGGTTTTAGTATTCGGATACGACAGTGTTGTCGTCTTATTTTATGATAATAATTACACTTTTCATCTGAAGGTTTCGTCACGTCGCTGCAAAGGCACTGGAGTCGTTCCTATCGTCCAACATGTGCAGTGATTCAATAATCGGCAAAGTCTGGTCCTCCGGGTCAGAGGCTGGGATAGTTTTGACAATCCATCTAACAAAACAAGTTGTGGAGAAGGCGAGGGGAAACCACTGCGATATGATTCCCAACAAGCAACTATTGTTTTTATTTTTGTTATTATTTTAATACGAATAATAGTAGCTAAGTTGCCTTTAACGTATATTAACAGGATACAGAGTTGTACAATTTAAAAACCATGATAATTTGTGCTAATCCATCGGCCCGCTCTACCGGGCAAACAGCTGAACATATAAGGTGTCAGTCGATCAGAAATGTTTCGCAGATGGAAACGGGGTAACTTGCAGGCTGGTTTGGACGGCTTAAAAGTTATACAACCAAAAATGTTCAAGTACTTTTAAGTTTGATTTTTCGTATCAATGTTACAAAAATATCGTACAATTTAATATTGTCCCCCCCCAATCCACCGCTTATCCATCCAGCTACTCTCGTTGTTGCGGCTACATTCACTCTCAATCACGAAATTAAATTAGTAAAGTTAAAGCACGTTATTAATTATTTCTAGTCACGTAACAATGACTTACAAATAATAAGGTATCAAACAAAAATGTGTGATATCCCAACAAAAAACACTCAGCCAAACTCCAGGTAAAAAAAAAAAAACGCCAAGTATAAAAAAGTTCACAATAATTATACGTCACACAGGTATGGATCAGTGGAAGACATAAGCGCCAAATTCCTAGATTCCTTTATGGTTCGTTCTAGATATTCAATTTAGAAATAGGTAAATCGTTCAAAAACGCTAAACATATTGTATCTTAATTGACAAAATATGTATTATCTGACGGTGACAGTATAAAATTAGAGTTTTTGTGCTATAGCAGTATATTGTTAGTATTTAGTAAGCGATTGCGTAAGCTATACCTACCGCAGTGACAGTTAATTTTACAATTTCAATAAATATTGTGTATTATAAAGGAGTTTTATGCATTTTGTTCAATGGACTAGACTACAAAGCTTTACAATAATTATTATATAATATTATAGATATAGATTATTAACATTTCTATAAATATATAAAATATTTATATCGGTACAAATGATAATATTTCTGTTTTTACATCTCTGGCGAACATTTCCTACACATTTCGGCTCAAATCATATTATTTATTTTTATATCTTTGGCGCTTATAATATGTCATACAGTCATGTGGAGAAGGATCTTATTTGAGAGGGGTTCGGACGGTTCGGTACTGTATAATTTATTATTATTATGCCGGGTCTCGAGGCGAATCAACCTTTTCTGACGCTTTAGTAATAATAATATTATCATGTTTGCGTCGATACCGCGTGAACGACGCACTGTTTCGAGTCCGAAGTTTAGCCGTCGGGTTTTCCACAGAGTAGGTACTACATATTACTCGATGGGGTTTTCGCGCACTACTAACGAAAAACGTTCATAAGACCATTGGGCGGCGGTGCACATCGGTTCCTTCACGAAAAACTCTCCGACGATTCCGTTCAACGACTGTGCGATATGAGATAAAAACAGCAACAGTAATAATCATAATACACACTATAGCAGGCTATTATGCCTTCACATTTTTGCCCGAACGATAAAATATATAATATAATATTCGTCAAATCTTCCAATCGATTACGTACAATCGTCGAAAACTACCGCCAAACACGAAATCAAGCTTTATTAGGTATTATCCGATTCGATATTAATCTTAATGATCGTGTACACGCGACGAGCATGAATACTTTCGCTATATATATGCGTCGGACGTGTATATAGTTCAATGTTATTTCCGGATGAACGGAGAAAAACAAAATTAACTAATTGAAGAATTATTGCAGGTTACAGGTTACTATAATATTGTGTGTACAGTAATAATATTTAATAATTTGAACGTCGTGTCGAATTTTTTACGTTTAAAAAAATGTATACCTACAAGGAAGTAGTAAACCAATATACTTATACTTTTTTTAGAATCACATTACCGCGTTATACACAAGTGTCGTAGTGGTTTTTTTTAAAGTAATTAAGAACGTTATTCATTAAAACAACTTAATAGGTACCTACATATTAATGTCATGAAAATAATTAATAAGCATGCAATATTTTCTCTGAAAAACGAATTGACTGAAAACGTCATGTTTTATGCTGAATAAAATCAACCTGTATAATCAGTGGCAATCCATGGGTAAGAGGAAACATACATTGACGTATGGCAAGGCGCACAATTATTTAATGAACATTGCGGTTTCAATATCGTCCATAACACACTAATTATCTCCATTGCCCTTAACCACATCATAAAAACCATCAGTAACATTACGTGGTATTATGATTGAACGTTCGGAACCGGAGCAATGATTCAACTATAATATAATATTATTATAAGGCCCATCGATAACAAGTATTTTATATTAAACTAACCAAACCTTCACGTTTTATATTATAAGACTAGATGGCCAACTAATACATATTAAATATAATTATATTTCTATATGTGACTTTGCTTCCTGTGCAGTTTCATTCATTAAAGTTTATTTAATCTTTTTTGAGTTTGAAATACGCCCTTAAACCTAGCAAGTTTATTATATTATATCTACTAATACATATAACTTATTTAATATTAATATTTCTTAATTGGTGTAATGTAATGTTTTACTAATATTTCTCAGACAAATAAAAAAAATACTAAATGTACACCAAAAATATTTTGTTTACACAAACATAATAAATTCTATTTATATACAAGTTAGTAATAAGTACCTGCATTCCGCCAGATGGCTGATGAAGTGATGAATCATGATCCTTGAATGAGGCAATGCATGCCTTTTACCCTTTGCCACTGCGGCCAGTAAAATACTTCCCATACTACAAGCTTGTCCTATGCACCAAATTGAACTATCTGGCTTAATATACATCATAGTGTCATAAATGCCTAGACCAGCTGTAACACTACCACCGGGGCTAAACAAAAATCATAAATTTATCATTCATATTATATTATTGTATACTTATACAAATAAACAATATTTTACCTGTTAATATACATATGATTGTGGCTTTTTGATTTTCAAATTGTAAAAACAATAACTGAGCTATTACCAATGAGGCGACATGATCATTGATCTAACTAATGTAAAATATTTGTTCTCATAAACATGAAATAGATTATATAGCTTAAATGTAATTACCTCTCCCATAACGCAAATTATACGTTCTTTAAGAAGTCTAGAAAATATATCATAAGAACGTTCACCACGACCAGTTTGTTCTACTACAATTGGTATAGTCAATCCACGAATACTACTGGAAATCGGGCCATTACTCAGTTGCAAAATTTTGCTCGAGTGCTGAAAATGAATTATTTAAAATTACAATATTCCGAACATTGTTGAAGTAATGAATTCAAAATATAAGATTTAGTTTTAATTTATATTTGTAAAAACAAATAGGTACAAACATTGTAATGGACATCTATATTAAATACACTTTGATCAGGAATGAACAATTTATTTTTCTGTAGTTAAATATTGTATTCACAGCAAAATAGTTGTTATGTACATTGAATGTGAATACTATAAAGTATCAAGTATGTATAATAGTTTACCTGCAATAAACTGCGAGTGTGTGACAAACTCACTTTTAATTTAAATTAATTCTAATTTACTAAATTTCAAATAACTGAAAATTAAAATTATAAGATAAATTTACAACAATAATAATACTAGTTCTCAGTTCTCACGAAAACCCAAGTAGGAATATTATTATGATAATATGATAACCGTTTATCTTTAATCTCGATGATCTCGGCTGTATCTGATAATAGGTTTCACTGATATCAGCACAATGTGAACATGTGATACGTCTATGAAAAAAACATCGAGATAAACTTTATTCTTTAATCTTCAGTTTTTAATGTACTCAAATAAAGCCATTATAATATAATACAGTTTATAGTTTATATCTATTCTCGATGGGAAAAAACTAAAAAAAATGTTGAATTGAAAAGGTCCCGTAAACAGCTCAAAACGATCAAGTATAAAAAATTATAAAATAAACATATTATCATAGTGGAAATTTCGATTATTCGTATTTGAATTACAACAAAATAATAAAATCACTCCTCGAGAAATCGAGTAAATATCCAATGTTTCAAAATAGGTACTTTTTAAAATTTTATGGTGTATAAAAATTACAAATTTACACATTCAGTGAACATTTCATGTATCTATGTGTAATTTATTTTTAGAGTTACACCAAAATCAAAATCGATTTTGCCGAAACAGATTTTGTGTAAAAATTCCCGTTTTTTTGTTTGTTTTTCCCCGCGCTTTTGAAAACTAGATTCTGGGAATTTTAAATTTCACCTCCAAAATGCACCAATTATATTCAATTTCCCACCGGAAAAGATACTATAAAGTTGAAAATCGAAGCGTTATTTCGTCTACTTATCGTGTTGTAATGTGTACACAGACACAAAAAAAAATTGAAATAATAAAACACACATTATCATTGTTAAATCAATACATTCATCGCTTTGCTTAGAAACTAAAATGTATGATGAAAAAACTTAAAAAGAAACTATAACGATTAATTTTTAAAATTTTTTTGTCGACAATAATTTAAAAAAAGGTGGGCAAGTGGGTGTCGCTCTGCTGTACATTAGGTTACAAGTGGGTCACTGTAATGGATGGTGTTAAATTTGAATTCAATGATATAATTAAATATCATTGCATAAGAAAAACGATTCTGAGCGAAGAGTCATTGCTATTGTATTATCATGTAAACCCAATCGGTGTAAATGCAACAATTCTGGTCGACTTTGTAACTCAAAGTGCCATATTAGTTGTGTATGTGATTATAATCATAGGCAGATATTGGGAGGAACTTGGAGAGGCTTAAGTCCCCCCTGAATGTAACAAACCACACTAGATGTCAAAATAAATTGTGTATTTTAATATACCTATGTACACTTGGTGCATCTGCTAGAATAAAGTAGGAGTACTGAGTAGCCACTAGTTAGTAGGTTGAAGCGTTTAAAAATGTATGTTTACGCTAATGGATAAGACAAAAATGTCAAGCCCCCCCCACGGATAGTGGGGGGGTTGGGTGTACATTTGCACCAACATTTTTTTTAAAACGCCTTCTTTGGCCTGCCAACAACAAATATAAGCGCTGATGTGTTTTATATTTTTTCAGTATTAAAAAAAAATGTATTGTACTATAATGTTTCATTTCCAAGAATGTTTGATGTGGTTTTGTGGTCCCACAATATTATAATAATTATTGATAAAATTATAACACAAGCGTTGTAAAGAAGGGTACCCATAAAATAAATTTCTGGTTTTATTAAGCTATATTATGGATTTTGAGTATACAGGGAGAAATGTGTAAGTTATGTTCGGTTGGGTATTTTATTATAAAGGTGTTTTATGCCCATTACCAATACATTTATTTACCAAGTGTAAATTTAACAATATTGTGATATTTTCATACAAGTGACATATTAAATAAATTATACAAATATTCTACATTTTTTGCCCCAACTTGACCCCCCCCCCCCCCTCCAAAAAAAGGTTTTCTATGTGGCCTGCTAATGATTTGAATGGCTTGCAAACATTTTGGCACCAATAAAAAAAAAGTTGAAATGATGCCCCTGCAGTTTGCGAGATTGCCCGTAACATATATATATATATATATAAATAAGATCACCTAAAAGTATAAATCGAGTCACAGAATAATTCAAATCGTAATACCAGAAACTATCCTCGTTAAAGTATTATAGGTATAATATTATTTTATCAATAATAGTCTTTAGAAAAATGAACGCGCTCGAAATTCTAATGCTGCGGGCCGACGAGAACGATAAACATATTACTGGCCGGCTAGTAGTAATACACGTCGTCGTCGTCTGGGAAATTTTCTCGGAGATCGGTCTCTGTGTTGGACGATTTGTATTTAGCTCATTAGCAATTCTCGATTAAATCCCAACGTACACGTATACATATTATCTTCGCTCAAACAGAAGATGGCAACTAACTATTATAACATCGACGCTGTAAACGTCATATTGCTCGAAATCTTAGAAGACATTGTTGTCAACATTATGGATGGCACTTACGCTGACGAAACAGACGAATATCTCGTGGGTTTAGTTACCCTTCTTCTGTCTGCCATTGATTCGGGCGCTACTACTGCGAGTGGCGACGATCAGACCCTGGAGTCGGAGCCTGAAGGACAAAATCCGATTCTTGGAGGCGCAGATGGACAGGAGTTCGACGAAGACGCCGAGGAGTCCGTCTCCTTGCACAGTGGTGGATTGCCGAGCGGCGATGCGCTGTCATCTGCAGCAGAGTCGGAGCTTGCTCCGATCCCAGAGGCAGCACCGCTCGGCCACAACAACACTGTCCAGGAAGACGACAATTCGAAAATTTCGGAAGCAGAAGAGGACCATTCCGTTTTGTTGGCGAGCAGCTGTACGTCGTCGTGTGGGGACGCGCCGTCTTCGGAGTCGGGGCCTGTCAATCCCACTCCGACTCCTGAGGTCGGACCACTCGACGACGTTTTGCGTACAGAAGACGTGCTGGATGAGAAAATTGAGCCAGCCAGGGGTATAGTTGTAAAAAATAGTCTTGGTGAGCTGGTCGGTTGGCTGGACCCGGCGGCAGCACCCGGAAAAATCGATCCACCTCGTACGAGGTGGAAAAGCGTGAGACGCTTTTTCCGGGCTCTGTGCTGCTGCCGATGAGAACCCGTCCGCAGCTCACCCCCTGGTCGTAGACGACGGGCAGGATGACGGTGACACAGAGGAGGGGAGGATGTGAGAAAGAGCACGGACGGTGCGCGGCGGTAAGTCACCCACGCACGTTCTCCGGTCACCCGCGGCGCGACGGGTTGTTCGCGGGCGTAGCGCGCTCGGTCGTCTTTGACGCGCGAGACCCTCTGGCGGCTCGGCGAGCGCCCGGCTGCAGTTACGGTCACGTGGAGCGGCGGCGACGGACGACGGCGACGACACGGCGGCTAGTAGTAGAGGTACCGGCGCGGGCAACGATTCCCCGCCCCGACGGTACACCGACGATGACGACGGCGATGGCGACTCGGTGCGACGGCAGCGGCGGAGACCTTGGCACGGGGTGAGTGGTATGGAGATTTGCGTGCTAGGAACACGGGGACGTCAGCGCCGCCGGATCCAAGGAAACTCAACGGTTTCGGGGTCTGGCGGCGCGCGACTTCACCACCGCGGCGGCGGAACGAAGAAGCGGCCGAGGGGACAACGCCAGGTCGAAAATCACCGAGAGTCGAGGATCGCGCTGCGGTCCGCTGACTCTCGCCTTTTCGCCCCGCGGTAATCCCACATTGGCCGCTTCGCTCGTCCCCGCCGGTTCCGCAGCGCAAAATCTCGATTCGCTCGCTCCGTGTCTTGGTCTTTGCCGTCCGTCGGCAGAGTCGTCGCGCCGTCGACCGTCAACGCGCACAACATCGCGCACTATAGCCGCCGTTCGTCGCCGACATCCGTGGTCGCTCCGCGGCCGTATCAGTTTGGCCTCGCCGGCTGGGCAAGGTCGTCAAGCGTCCGAGCAAACGCGCCCGCGACATACTCGGCAACCCGCGGGACAGGTCGTGAGAACGTGCAGAGGTGACCAGTGGCCAATAGTAACATTGCATATATCCGCACCAAAATTCGCCATCTTGCATCCTCTCCCCCTTGTTGATTGTGTCCTGACCTCCTGCCTGACGTATTTTTTTTTCCTTTTATTTCTTTAAATTATTTCAAATTGTCAAATTTTATTATTGATAGCCAATGTGTTATTTTTTTTCAATCAAAATACCATTTCTGTTTTGAAAAATATTATTCATACATTTTTGTATTATCTTTTGTTTTTGTTATTAATAAATACATTTTGTGAAAAAATATTGTTTCTTTTTTTTTCGTTTTGTCGAGTGTATACCTAATCAATTGTTACAGATTTAACGACTAAAAAATCGTGAAAATATATAATTTAAATAAAAAAATTCGTTAGTTAATTATACAGAGTATAAACATAGTATAAACGCTACACGGATATTATAATATGTACCAAGAAATATTTAAGGCATCAAACACTAAAGGCGACGAAAACTGTTGAATAAATCATAAAATAACGTATTACACCGCGGCGGGAACGACATGAACAGTTTATTAACTATACGATACGAGGGTTCTAAATAACAATATGTATTTGTAGAACGTGCGAACGTCAATATAGTCGAATAGTATATAGTTAATACAAAATAATTTAAAAAAAATGATTTAATAGCTGCATGTCGAAAAATAATATTGTTTGAAAACATTTCGGTTGAAATTTGAACCCTTAAACCCCCATGTATACGTGCATGTATATCATATTATTTTCTACATAATTATTATTGACTTGAGTTGTAATATCCTAATGTGAACAAAACTTGTAACAGGTACCTTTTCCCTAATCTTTTATACTAGGAAATCACTTTTTGACAGTTGTACAATAATATAATAACTATATGTATAACCACACAAAAGGTAGACCTTTAACAATAATGGAAAATGCAATAAATTTTCGAAGCACGTATATAACATAAATACAAAATAATATGAATATACCGTTTACGCGAAGTGTCAATAATAATAATATTTAATAATATGATTGCGTCATAAAGATATTATAAGATATTATAGTTTTTGATAACAATTGCTTATATGATTTTAAAGTTTCTTCAGTGGCGTATATGGTGGGATGAAGGGGGGGGGGAGGTTAAATATTCTACCTATATTAGCCAATTAAAGTTAGTTAGCATATGGTATTATATTTGATGATATTATTGTGAATAAAGTAATTTACGCGGAGCATTGTTTTAAATTTTCAATCCTTAGATATAAAAGTTGAACATTTTATACATTTTTGACTACAAAATAATTATAAAATTTTGTTAAAATTCGAACTTTAAATGCTTATAAAAAAATTGTGAATATGGATTTTTAATATTTTCCATCTGTCTTTGAAACAATATATTAGGAGCCTTTTATACATTTTTAGCTAAGAAATAATTTTTTAATTTTAAATATTATACATTTTGTCATAATTCGAAATATATATTTATAAAAAAAATGTTGCCTATGTATTATTAATATTTTTTAACTGTTATATATAGCAGTATACTACTTATATAGTGACAATATTAGGAACCTTGTATTACATTTTCAAGCTTTTTGACCCAACAAATAAAATTGTATTGACAATTATAGAAAAAAAAAAATCAAAATAATTGATTATTGTTTTATCGACACAAAAAATGTATAAAAATAAAAAATAAAACACATCATTGTAAAATCAATACATTCATCGCTCAGCTCAGAAACTAAAACTATTTATATAGGCATCTAATAATTTACCTCTGAAGTCTGAATAATTTTTTAAAAACGTAAATACCTACTAAATATTTATTGCACACGAAAATCGATTTTGAGCGAAGACTAATTCATTAATCGTTATGATAGGTTACTTTAATAATTGAATAATTGTGCCTACTATAACTACTTTAAATTAAATTGTATAACGGCTTAGTGCCTCATTAGTGCTATAATATAATAAGGCATATTTTATAGTTTTATACATAAATAGCTCTTCAAACGTCGTTGGGGGAGACCACCAAAGCCCCCGGGGTTGGCGAGGAGTGTTGTCGATGTCGGAAGCCGCATTGGTCTCGCGGAGGTCTGGTGATAAGGATCTGTGAAAAAAATTAGTGATAAAGATTTTGGATTTATGATAAGATTAGTGGATTAGTGATAAGAACGGTGGATTTATGATAAAGATGGTCGATTAGTGATAAGTAAAGTGGATTAGTGATAAGGATATTGGATGATTGATAAGGATGTTGGATTAATGATAAGAATGGTGGATTTGTGATAAGGATGGTGGATTAGTTAACCGGATAGCTGTAAGTTTTTTACTGCCCCCGTCAAAAACGCCAAATCAAGTAATAAAATTCAAATATTTCGGACGGTCCAACTAATCATAAGCCACCTCGATTTATTTGGGGTCTAGCAGGTCAGTCACCTACCTCGACGTTAGACTTATATGTCTCAGAAACAGGTATGCACTATACAACGTTCGTTAGTGCTGCAGAAACTTCAAATTAAGTAATAAATTACGTGAAAAAAAAAATGTAAAACATTTTGGGCGTCCATGCAAATCATATAGCCGCCGTCTTTTTTTGAGTGCCTAGCAGGTCAGTCACCTCGAATGACGTTCGCCGTAGTAATAAGGATAGGCTATCCGACTTCGTCGGATAGCGGACAATGTGCGACGGCTAGATCACGTCGTCAGGTATGCATCCGACTGCGTCGAATCACGGATAGCGTTCATTACTGTCACCGAGAACACAAAAATAAATTACGTAAAAAAAATACAAAACATTTCGGGGGTCCATGAAAATCATATAGCCACTGTCTTTTTATGGGTGTCTAGCAGGTCAGTCACCTCGAATGACGTTCGCCGTAGTAATAAGGGTAGACTACTGGGCGGACAATGTACGACGGCCGGGTCACGTCATCAGGTATGCAATCCGACTGCGTCGAATCACGGACAGCGGTCATTACTGTCACCGAAAACACAAAATTAAGTAATAAATTCAAAACATTTCGGGCGCATATATTCAAGTCTGTATAAGATAGTAATAGCGACACGACGGTGGAGCTCTCCGCGATGTCAATCGGCCCCCGGGACTCGTCGCGAACGAAGTGCGGCCTACATATCTAGGAGGGAACGCGAATAAGGTTTCAACGGAACTGTACGGAGTCCGAAAAGGCGGCAAAACTCGAATTTTGAAAAAAATCGTAAAATTTTCGTTAACTACGAATAATATAGGCGGAAGTGATAGCAAAAGGTAAATAACGAAAAAAAAAATACGGATTATCACGGCCGCCGCCAATTCACGACAATCCCGGCGGCCGGCATCGAAACCACGACCCGCAAGTCATCCGCACATACGCCTAAACCTACCTGCCTACCTATCGAGTTGAAAACTGAAGTCAAATCTATGACTCTTAAACCGTAATGCGCGAAAAAATCTAACCCTCCGACGCATATATTCAAGCCTGTATATAGTAATAACGACGTGACGCCGCTAAATTAATTATTGTTGTTTATCAAATTACTTATTTAAAAACTATATTTACTAAACGTACCTACATAAGCAATATCAAACAGTATAGCCATATCATTATACATTATAACTACCAGACTTTACTGAAATATATGAAGATCTATTTGCTTTATTGTATTATATGGTATCTGCAGCATTATAATTTTTAATTTCCTCAACCAATCAAGTCACCTAAAAACTGTAATGAATTACTATATAGTTATATTGTACTATTGTCTATTCAAGTAAAGAACCATATAATCCAACCCTTGTTAAATAATACAGGTGGGTTGCTCAATAAATGTGTAGATAATAAAATAGTATTAATTAAATATTAATTATTAAATAGTTTAATAGTATAGTCATATCATAATACAATTTAACTGCCAGAATTTAATTAAATACATAATAAGTTATATTTTGTCTATTAATATACATAATTTGATTCACCTAAAAACTGTAATATTTTATTATATATTTAATATTTAACCACATAATCGTTTGACATGGGCTCAAAACCTACCTATATAGTATAGTCATATCATTATACATTACCTCAACCAATTAACTCACTTGAACTATAATATATTAAGCACGACATATTATATATATGTACGTTAGTTATGTTACTATTGTCTATTCGAGTAGTTAATTTATTATGTATTAAATAGTTTATTTCATATAATACTCATAATTAAACCTACCTATATAAGTTGTTTCAAATAGTATATAGTCATATAATCATACAATTTAATTTCCAGACCTTAATTAAATACATACATTTTTACTATGTTTATTTATATTGTATTATTAAAAATCTGTAACATCGTTTGTATTTTACACCAAATTTGACTCACCTAAAAACTGTAGTACCCGCTACATAGTATATTATATTTTTAATATTTAATATTTTACCACATATTCGAGCTCATGTAAAACGATTAATTAACGATTAATCCTATAGTATTCTTAGTCAAATCAAAATATTATTTAATATAAATTGATATTTTCAACAGATTAATAACTATTATAGTAGCTAAGTAAATATAACGTTTTTTTTCTATGGGGAAACTAGGTTTCAAAGTCCCATATCGGGCCTTCACTCCTCGTATTAAAGGTACAAACACGTATTATTATGACACAACCGTTATTGAAATTCTTCAATATAAAAACAAGAAAGTTATTTTGAAATTCAAAAAATATCTCTTATTGTAAGTAGTTGTAAAGTAAAATGTATGTAGAGAAAACTGCTCAATGACGTTGTTTGGTTATTTTCTCCACGTCAGCGACAGTTCAATTTGTGAGATGATAGGCATGTGTGACTCTGTCTTTTGGATGTTTTCGTTAGATGATTAAGTTGTTAATAATATATTGTCGTTTATCGTTTTTATTTCATCACTGAGTTCTATGACAATGTTTATTGATTTTCTAAGACACTTATTTTATAAATAAATTATATTTCCGGTAAACGTCGGTGTACTTTAGTTTAGTTAAGCTTTACCCACAAATCGCAATAATTATATGGTTTACGCTTGTTTGGTCTTCAATTTTGTATATTTCGTTCAGAGTGAACGGCGCATATAAAGCTTGGTTCCTTACTGACTCGGATGTGAGTTTAATATTTATGATTTTAATTCATTAACCAAAATTAATAACACTTATGAGTTACGATATAAGTACCGGAAAAGTGGATAACAGTGTTTTGTAGCTAAATTGCCTATCCAATACGCCGTGTAATAATAAAATAAATAATCCTTAATATATTATATTATATTATTATTATATAAGAGAACGGGCCTTTTTTATGTTCCCATTTTGTGACGACGCTATTAAACTTTTTTCCAATTTTTTTTTTTCACAGAGTTGTTCCAAATACCTTCTTGAGTGTCACCACGTCGCCCGATTTTCAAAATGTTGTTTTGAAAGGGTTGAAATCGGTAAAAATAAATTTGTACGTGTAATTTGTACATCTAAATTCATATAATAATAACAATAGCCGATAACGGCAAATACGGTACGGCACAGCGGCCTAAGGGTTTCCAGCAACCTGACCTTTTTTTTGTGTGTGCATTTTATTAACAATCTATCTATCCATCTATCTATATATATATATATATAAATATCTATTAAATAGATCTATATCTTACTATATATATATCTATTAATTATACATTTCCCTTGGACGCTGCAAAAATTTGGCTAATTCTTTTTTTGTTGTGTTCGTAATATTGTCAGAAGACGGTTCTTAACTCTTAAATAAGATAATTTTAAGAAAATCCACTGGAAAAGTAGGAAATCAGGATGAAGGTGTCATCTGTCTGGTAAGAACAGAAACTAAATAATAATAAATTTTTGTTTATTGAATAATGAATATAATTTTAGACCTGTAGCTATAAAGCTTAGTAAAAATGGTATTCCTAAGACTTATTTTTTGATACATGCACATTGTCATATCAACGTATTAATAAAACATTACATACTTATAAGTTATAATATTGCCAATTTAGTATTTCACCTAAGGTAACTTTTGCCCGGGCAACGGCAGATGGAACAGCTAGTAATATTAATAGTACTAGCTGTATATACTAGTAATTATTAAGATACCAGGAAATATGGTATTAGTGAATGTAAAAACACCAACATAAAGAATATGAAAGTAACGTAGAATGCGTGCACAGGTTTTTCGGTAATCTCGTGATTCTTACCATTTAAATACTTTAATATTGCGTTTTCTTGTATACAACTGCATTTGATATTTTTGCTTATTGCAATAAATAGTTATGAGCGTTTTAATATGTGATCAAGTCAATAGAACTTGCAATATAATTATTGAACTTTGAAATCATCCCAACAGATTTGATCCGAATACTAAATTATAAATATATTTCATCCTGATATATTATAAGGTGTAATGCCATTTCGGTCTAATATATAAAATAATTTTAGATTTACCGTCTGATATTTACAAAACTATCATTGGAATATAATGATTTTGAACAGTCTTGTAGTTTTGTTTCAATCGTATGGATATTAGTTAGTAAATAATTCTAAACATTTCTAGAGATATTTGAAGTTGATAGAATCATAAACTGAAATATAAAATATTAAAATTAAATTTAAATTTATAAATCTATAGTTTAAAAAATATTAATCGATGATATAAATGTACATATTATAAATAAATAAATTCTGTTAATCTTATGTTTGTTTGTTACGATATTTCGTTCTTAAAACCGTGTGTGGTAGTTATTGGGTGGGTCCCACATGAGTTGAGTTTTCTTTCTCAACAACAAAAAATAAAATAACTTCTATAATGATAAGGCTTTTAGGGGGCTTTTAAAATTATGACGATTCATTATTAAGTGGATTATATTTTTATACAAAGTTATATATTTACAGATTTGGTTTAACAGTAACATCGACGATATTACACAAATTGTCAAATTTTAAAATTAGCACCACACTGTATCATCAAATCATATTCCGTACATAGGTACAAGTATGCGCTTTGTAAAACATTCTGGGATTTCTGGACCTTCCACGAAAGTGGGTCGAAAGTTATACGTGAGCTTATTAGACGGTAACATCGGCATACTGAAGAGCCTTTTTATTTTCCGAACTCCATCAGCGTATAATACTTGTGACTAGACGTACACACTAATTTTACAATAATGTAAACATAAAATACATAATAGAAGGTACGCCCATTACACTTATAAGTAGGAAACTTTTGAAAACTAATCGTCCGAAACGCGATCACGTCGAACGGAGTTTTTTACGAACATGGTCGATCAAATCTAGGCTAGACATCGGGCTTTCCAATCTAAAACTAATCTGGTCCATCAAATCCGGATTTAACTACGGCTGCGGGCTTGCGATGGAATTTAAATTTGTTTTTATATTTTATAAAGCTTCATAAACGGAGAATTTGTTTCAGGCCGTGAGTAATAGTGATTATTTTAACGTGATTTTTATTTCGAATTTTATGGCTTTTTTCATTTTAATTTATATTAACATTTCAGCTTTAAAAAAAATATATATTTATGTTCATGAATCACTGATGAATTATAATAGAATTATAATTATTTAAATCGCTTAACACAGCATAGCTCTAAATTGTTTGTATACATATATAAATAGAATAATGTCATGCGCATTTTACGTTGGAATTTGATTTCACCTTTAGTATTTAGAACTCTGTAATTATCACTATTATCAGTAATGCAAGACTACGCGAAGTTAGCTTGATTACTATCGTTCAATCACATATGTTTTAGATGAATTACCATTAAATTAAATTATATTAATTGACAAGCCGTGTCACAGTTGCTTTTAATTGCAATATATAATAAATAGACTAAGAAGTGTTACACTTTTAGAACTATGTTATCACTGTTATCATATTTTATCAGTGTTGTAACGTTCCACGAAGTAAGGTTGATGGCGACTCTCTCAATCACACATTTTTTAAGATGAAAGTAACATTAAATGAAATTGTATTAATTTACTAACAGAATCACAGAAGTACAGAAGCTTTTAACTTTGTAATAAAATAAATACCCCAAGATGTGTTACTAATTCTAGCTGCAGGCACTATTTATAAACATACAATACTCGCACCTCTTTTCATACTTTTCGATCCGGAGTGTAATGGATCGCGTCCACAATGTCTACCTACTACAACTGTCTACTGTGCTTGGAAAATTCATTCATATAAAACGTCTAGTTTTCAAGATCTTTATTACAATTAGTTATGTAGAACTCACATGATGTACATGTCCTCGAGGCTCGAAATATGTATGAAACACCACAACCTCTTGATACGATGATAATATTATAACTAATATAAGAAAGTATGGATACATCATCAATCATAATATAGGTAAGCAGGTAATAAACTTTTAATAAACTTCACAAAAAAGTTTATTAGTATTTGTTATATTTTATCTACTTTTTATACAAATCTTGATTATCACCTATATAATATTATGATATTTTAGTTTATAAATATGGAGTGTTTAAGTATTTTAAAAATGTATTTTTTTTATATTTTATTTTTATTTTTCTTTGTATTTTTATTCAATACATTGTAACATATTAGGAACGTTTGCTCGTATTCCAACACGGACCACTGATCCCATTCATTTTCTAATCTCAGACCACCGGCAATTGTTTGAATAGCTAATCCATCCGTCTCCTCCCAGAGGAGTTACCGCTCAATATCAAACTGAATAAGTGATGAACTGATAAACAATTCGATATTAACGCGAAGTAATCTTACTTTACTAATGTATGTGTGTTTGCATGTTAGGGCAGAATATCAATGAATGAAAAGCTGACATTTCGCGAGAAATCACGTAGCTATAGATGGCAAATCGAACGGGGAAATTCATAATAATCAAAACTCATATTTTGGACATAATTTATCTAGTAAGGGTAGGTTATATTATTATATATTTGTGTGTCTCCGGATTTAATTGCACGTCATTGCTTAAGTATTTTCTGCACGACTAAAATATATGGTGTAGCTATAAATATAATTTAACTATTATCTACACAACTCTATACAGTACTATACAATAATAAAAAAAAAAAACAATATTTTTAGTAAATTTTAAATTAAAATAATCTGGATTTTTTGTACTCTGCGGGATACATTTGTTTTAGTTAAATTTCCGTTTTACCTTAATTTTTATTTTGTCTTTTCCGGCGCTTTTGAAAACACATATCATTGTATAATCAATAAATTCATTGCTCCATCACTCATAATCTAAAATAAGTTTTAAAATAGGTGTCCCATTAAGATGACCTAATCTTTACATTAATAAAAAGTTTCCGAAACATCTTGTCGATATTCTGCGTAGAACAAAAAACATAATATATTGTGTTTTTCAACTAGGTAGCAGATAGATGATTGGAGAACAATGATAAAAAATACTAAAGTCTACAACTAAAGTACAACAGTAAGCAATAGTGTAATTACAGTTAAAACGGAATTATAACTTTTGCGAGAAGGAGAGTTAGGTATATGTATATGTTTATTGTCTAGGCATTCGTTCGTTTGCACAACAATAATTATAATATACACATGTTTCAATTTGTAAAATTTAATTTTCTCGGAAATAAACTAGACTGCTGCCGAGGGTGGTTTTAAAACGATTTTTTAAAGCTCCGGATGAATGTTGTCGCACATCACAAAAAAACCAAAATGATCTTCATTAAGGACCATTATATTAATATATCTTCTTCTGCATTGTGCATTTTGCGCTTATAAAATGTCATAACAATATCATTGTCCCGGTAACGTTTTACAACAATGATAGTACATAGATATGGGTACTTATATGGTTACTAAGGCTATGATTAAACAATACCCATATACATACTTAATAATAATAATATAATGTGCCCATTGTAGTATACAGCTCGAAGTTTAAAATGCATTTAAATGCGAGTCAGTTACATATACCAGTCCGTATTTTGTTTCAGTCAGAAGAATGGAAACTCAGAAATCGTGGAAGAAATTGTATACATAATAATATAAATGAAGCGAAATCAGACATACAGCATTAAAATAATTAATATAACCTGCGTCCAGCACAATACGACGTTACGGGTGGATATCGTAATAATAATAATAATAACAATAGTATAATAATATATGACGTATTCTATACGTATTTTGTTTTCATGATATTTAATCAAGTAATAGTATTATATTATGGTAATGTAAACGAAAAAAGATTTTGAGATCTTCAAGAGTTTGCGGTGGTAAATATAAAAACAGTAAAAGTGCAACTAGGCAATAACAAGTATAGGTTGTAGGTAGGTAATTAAGAAGTTAGCTTTAATAAAAGAATAATGAGATAGATATGATATCCTGCCCAAACGGTATAATAATTTGAACGCAGAAAAACGTCATTGTGTTCGACCCTAAATCTTTATTTTTTTAACTTTTTTCTTAAAATACGAGAGCTGGATAGTTAGTTGATGGCTCATTAAAAATTACTTGTCAAGTTAGAATTTAAAAAAAAATTTACTTTAGTTAATAATTTACTTTTTAGGTAAAAAAAAATAGTTCATTTCAGTTAAATTTTTTTTTAGTGATGCAGCCTGATATTCGAATACAGAGAGCGTATTTTGTTGCACCTATATATGGTTTTATTAAAATTATATTGACTATAATAGGAGAGTACACTGAAGGTGGTTGAACACTTAAACCTTTATCTTTAATAGTTCCTTCACTATAGGCCTTAAGTTGTACATCATAAAAACACACATACTAATAATATGTATAAGATCTTAGTGCACCAACACAACAATTCGTTAAAATGTTGATTCAAAAAAAAAAATGTGTTCTGGTTCAGAATATTTTCTATTTTGTAGTATGATTTGCCATTTGGTATAATCCTGTAATAATTCAAATAAAATATGTTCTAATAATATTTAGTTGATAATTCTGCAAAAATTAAAAATCGAAAAAGTGGACCTATATGTCGACCCCAAATCGACTAGTGTTTTTTTTTCACTCGAAACGTCGCCGTCGCCACCACCAAGCTCATAATATTATTAAAATTATCGAAAAGACGACAGTAATAACTGGTATATATTAACGTGGAAATACAAAAACGAAAATCTCGACGAAGCCAGTACGCAAAATGCGGTTAACATTTGTTAATACATAGCTAGTAATATTGAAGTAGAATAATAATATTATAATATTATGTACACAGCAGCTTACGACAGTATGACACGCAGTTCGTAAATATTACGTTCGCCCAATGCAAACAAACTCTCCTCGCTTAAGCATGCGAAAAACTCTCTAAATATTTCGTAATAATTGTACGACACGTATAATATTATAATTATAATTGTTTGGTCGCTAATCGTTTTGGCCGATCGTTCTATCTACATGTTATAATCCTTTGCGCCGGAAAATTGTGGAATTCGGTGCCATATTAGTAGGTACTATAAGTTCGCGGGCTTTTCACCGTTCCGACCACAATATCCAGATCGCGACTGCACTTGATATCTAAATAATATATTGTGCGAAACAGATGTAGTTAAAAGACTGCGGCGCATGGGTACGTCCTGACGAAATTATTTGGTATGCTTAATCAAAACAATGGAGCCCCATTACTTCCGAATAGTTTGTTTCCCATAAAGGGATCTTTGGAGTAGGCGAGGAATTTCGTATACGTCACTAGGCAACACAGAAACGTCTGTGTTTAGATGAAAGAGAATAATATATTATAATATCTTAACCGGGAGTGGAGTTATAACGGTGAGAAAATTTACATTTTTCTGCACTTCCCTTCCCACCCCACCCCTACCATCACGTCCGTAATATGAAATATTACGAAGGTCTTTTTTTCAAAGAGATTTAAATTGTTAAAGTGTTATTATTTAATCGTATGTTTAATTTACCAAAGTACGTATTCCGAGTGAAGTGAGTAAATTTTCAATGACGTCGCTTGACTTAATAGGTTCACAATTTCACGTGTGTGCAGTAAAGCAGTGCTAACGGTTTTGTGTGGCATTCACTATAACATATGGATAGTGAATACATTCTAATATATTATTATTCATAACACCTATAAGTACTCCAAGTATTTAGGAAGATAAACGATTAGGTAAAACAAATTGAAAAAACGTAATATTTAATAGTATGTCATGTTTATAGCCTACTATAGTAAGCTTAGGCCCTAGAGTGCTGATTTTTTCAAAGATATTAAAGTTTTTGAATCATTTTTATTTAATCGTATATTAAATTTTCTAAAGTATATTATATTGCAGAAAGGTAGTACAAACAGTTTTGTGTGTCACCCACTATATGAATAGTAATACACCGAATAGATTCTAATATTATTGTTTTCAACACCTATATGGTTTCTAAGAATTTTGGAGGATAAACGTTAAAAAAAATGAAGGAATGTAAGTAAATACGTCTTGTTTCTGTAATAAAACCATTCAATGGTTGTTCTTCTAGTACCTATCGTTTTTCAAATTTGAAATTTGATGCATTCAAATTAAAAATAATAATATAATATAATGTTAGTGTTTCGGAGTCATTGATTTATCTCAGATTACAAAAGTTATTTTAGTTAATATAATATCGTCTATTACAAACAATTGTTGTTGTGTTATATTTTTTAGTTTAAAGCCTGTAAGCTATATCCTGATATGGTCCGCAGAAGTCTCCGTCAAGGTGGTACCTAATCGCACTGGTCGAATCCCAAAGTAGTGGTTGTCACTGGTTGATGGGAACGATCGTCACAGGTGCTTGTACTTAGTACTTACAACATTATTGAACCACGTTAATCCTACACCCGTCAACTTCTGATATTCGTTGCTACATTGTCTTTTGCCAATAACCATCTAAAATTCTAAAAGCATAAAGTAATTATACAGGTTGATCCATTTAACGTATACCATCACTAATTACTTCAAAAACTAGGTATTTACGTTTTCAAGGATAATTTTTTACATAATTCAAAGACATACAAAAACAAATTTTTTCTAAAAAATATGTTTGGGGATATGAGTTTAAGAATGTATGTTGTCGTTTATTTTAAAAGTGTGAAAAATGATTACGATAACAATTAGTTCCAAAAATGCTGTCTTGTGACGACTTCAAATAATGAGTGTTTTACGTTAAATGGATCAAACCACGCAACATTACATATTATTATGAATATGAATATTACATTTTTAATTTCCAACAAAATAACTGAAGAAAATACAGTTATTCCGGGTTTTTGATAAACATTCTTCGATTTACCGCCATAAATTCATATCACCATCGGTCATTAATCATACCTGTATTAATAATACAGTATTATGTAATGTTTTAGAACCGTAAAATATTCATTTTTAAAAGTTTAATGGCCAGCATATTCTTCTATGAAGTGATAAGTATCCATCGAATAATATTATAATAGTATAAATGTGTGACACATAATATATATGTTTGATTTTCAAACAGTCCAGTCCAGTCCAGACAGAGAGTATCTGATTCAATTGTGCCCAATACTATACGCAATATTATGTTATCACGCAGTCTGAAAGTAAATATTGTATTATATTGTTTAATATTTGTGCCGGAATTTGTCACCAAAAATATGGGTCAGGAAACCCGAGCTCCCATGATATATTACGCACATAAACATATGTGCGTCATCAATTTTTTCTCAGTCTTGTGAGTTTGTCATAGGCACACGAGCTCAGATCGTCTTTACAACATTAAAGGTAATACAGTATCGTATACTACATAAACGTATTTATAATAAAGGGCGTGAGAGTAAGATGGTCTTGAAAATAAAACCAGAATTTTATGATCTGTATTATATGCGTTGACGCGTTGTTATTAAATAAACCTTATTAATTTTCAGACACATACTTAGAAGTAAAGAAAACTCTATGCTTGGAGTTTGCATGAAACAAATTAATGATATTTTATACTCATAAAATAATATCGAAAAAAAGAATTCAAGTTAACTTATACCCACTGTTTAAGTGAATAGTGCAATTCTTTGTAACATGAAGGGTCCAGTACAACAACCAGGTATGTCCACTTTTATGAAAAATTAGATTTTTGTGGAATATTATTCACGGAAAAAATGTCAATATTTTGGTAGAAAAATCAAAAATATCGCTCTATTACTTCCAAAGATATTACAAAATTATTTCCCACCAATGGTGGTACCTAAATGGTATAACGAAATGTCTTTTACTTTTCCTGAACAATTGATAAAAATGGACATACCGGGTTGTTGTATTGGACAAGGAATTATAAATTTATAACTGTTATTATTCTAAAGCCAGTTGATTCTGTTAAAAAAGCAATATTAAAAGAAATACTACAAGTGTTCGATATTTTAAGCATGATACTTCAGGCTAGCTAATTAATAAAAAGTTATTGATTTTTTTAAGAACAACTAAAAAGTAAGTATAATAGTATCACGTATAATAATAATTATAGTTAATATTAAAAACTATGTAATAACAAAATCACTGACGTCAGAGTTTTTAAAAACGTCATTACTAAAAAGAAAAAAATATATTAAATATCAAGTAAACTTAGATTTTGTACGAACAACGAATAATGTTTGGTGAAAATTATATTTAAATTACTTACCTACTCTAAAGTTAAAGGTTCAAACTGAAATTATGAAAAGTTGGCCAAGCCTTGATAACAAATTATGAAACTTTAAGAACTTGGTGTCGTTTCTCATACAAAACCAGATGTTGACAATTGAAAAAAAAAATTAAACGATTTTCAGTTTAGTTTCCTTTTTAACAGTTACTTTTGTTTAACATTATATTAAAAAAAACTAACATTTTTTTTAATTAGTTCTCGCAAACAAATTATGTAAGAAAATAAATATCACAGACCATTATTCAAAATGCGACAAACTGGTTAAATAAACAATCAAACAGAATATTTTAGAATAATGAAAAACATTAATTCACGTAAATTCTGTACAATAAATTTGAAATTTAAATCAGTTATTCAAAATATTGTATCTCGACTTTGGGTTATTTGTTGCTGCTAGAACAATGGAAGATGTGACTTTAATTTTACGATTAAGAATTTTAGATTGTAAATATTAATATCCAATCACGCTATGTGAAATCGTGCACAGTGACCAGCCATTAATTTAATATTATGGTATCTATATGTCTACATAATATTATTATTGTATAATGATCGGGGGCATAAGTCACATAGCCTAGTTTGGTTTCGTGTCGTTTATACGTATAAATTGATAAGACTAAGTATTAAAAAATAACAGTATGATGATAATAAATAAAATAATTAGTAATATAAATTAATATAATGTTGTATAAATAATATAAATCGTATAGTATGCTCTAGTAATATCGTGGGTGTTGGTATATATGTAAAATAGTTTTTGCCCAGTAATGGACTACGTCGACGGCCTATTGTCGATAACCTATGTACTATTATAAAACACTCGTTACTCACATATCGTATGTCGAAGGTTGACTAGAGCACTAAAGAACAAATCGTCTTAAATAATATGTGTATATATGTACCAATAGTTTATATTAAAATATAATAACACAAAATCGGTGCCGATCGCATTTATAGCATAAAAAAAATGAAGGACATATATATATATCAAATCCATAGTTCCATATTATTATACTATCTATACTGCAATGATCACCTATTAATGTCACGATAGCACAAAGCGTATAAACACATACGTAGTGAGGTGTATTATATTATCATATTGTTTTCGTGGTTATAGGCTCAGTAGCCAGTGCGTAAACAAACTTGAATTTACCGTATAGTCACTGAACAACAATAAACACATTTAACTTAACCAGTATGATGGCACATACAAAAGAAAATTGTTGTACATAATTTCCACTCAAATGATATTACAATAACATATTATTATTATTTTATTACATAAGATATTGAAACAAGAGTTATGTTTTATTAATCATGCATGGTACTTTTAGTTTTCCACTCATATGAGATTGTACTATTTTAAATGTACAGATGGGTGGAAATTTTAAAATGTACAAACAGTTAAAACAAAAATATCAGCAAAATGAATACATTCCGAATGCATTGAGAACATATATGATTATCTGGGATTTTATTTTAATTTCCAAAATAAAATTAACTTGGTCTACATCATAGACCTTATACTCATAAACACACAAATACCTTTTGCTCACAAATTGTGATCAATAATTCATTAACCACACAATGCATACAATATAAAATTGAAAAAATAATTTTATATATTTTCTACACAATAATATGTTTAACATTTTATTTTCAATAAAAGCTCAATTTCTCCTTTCTTCTTCTTTCAGTTTTGGCCAAGGTTTAAATACCAAATTGATACACTATCAAATATCAATTTGAAAATGGACGTGAAAAAATAATTTTAGACTGAATTAGTATGAATGGATTCAAAATTGGATATAAAGCAACGCAAATGGTTTTAAAAATCAGAAAATACAATTTTTTATCGGCCAAGTGGTCCAACTCAATATTATATATATATAAAAAAAAAATAATAGTTAAAACAATAAACTAAAATTTAAACTGAGTGTTTGTTGCAGCCGTATTGAATTTGAAGCCTGATGGAGGTCATGTAGGCGAAGCTGATTCCTCTGAGAAATATCTCTCGATGATATCAATTGCAACTTTGTAAATTTCAACACTTTCATGATTTTGAAGTTGTTCAATTTTATCAAGGCCTACACATTCTTCAATCAAATTAGCTAAGGCGTCAACATCAGGACCAGCAATTTTAAGCATATTTTGTAAGCCATATATAACTACTTGAATAACTTGACTATCTTGACAAGACAACAGAGCACAAATGGGAGCAACAACAACTGCACTGATAACACAATCTACTTGTTTGACTATTTCCACTGATAGCTAAATTAGTAATTTCCCTGGTGGCTTTTCTGTATGTGTTTGAAATTCACTCTTTGATAGATGCATTATTATTTTTGGTATAAGACGATGGTTAGGTCTATGACAGCTTGAACTTGAACTTGATTTCCAGCAGTAACATTTGAAAGAAACCAAACAGCTTCCTTGCATATTTTTTCTTTTGAATGAGAAAGTAAAGCTAGAAAATAATGCACCAGCATCAAGAACTATTTGTGTTTGTTAATCAATTCCTGTAACAATATTTCCTATTGCAAGCAATTCTGTTGTTTGTACCTTAACTTCTTTGTGTGACAATAGCGGTATTAGATTAGGTACTATACCTCTCTCAATAACTCTTTGAATTTGTTTGTTTCCTCCATCTGTCAAATAGCTGATAGCCCAATCGGTATCAACATGAATATTAATATCTATATTATTAATCAAATAATTAAGAGCAAGAAGAAGTTCATCTATATCATGTTGTGCGGTCGTTGGGTCTTTATTTCGGCACAAGTTAACTATAGTCTAAAACCCATGTGGCATTCCGCATAAATTTTATCTGTATAGCCGGATTGATTAAGAGAAGTAGTTTTGGCACAACACTCTAACTTATACAATAGTCACGTAGTTGTGGAACACCACCAATAATATTTCCTAATACCCAAATTTCTTGTTCACTAACTTTCTGATTGGATGAATATAATAAATTTAAAAACAATGGAATAGCTCCTTTTGAGACAACTGCCTGAGTTTGCATGGATGTACCACTTTCAATATTGGTTAGAGCCCATGCTGTTTCAAACTGTAATGTTGGGTTATTATGCTCGTCTAAACAACGAACCAAGATGTTACTACTACTACTACTCCTTGGTAGGACGGCTTTACGCCTATATACTATACCAGGCGTTTTGCCTTTGCTAGTAGCTGGGTGTTGAAGTGGAGTTTGCAAGGTAGGTTTTTTTTTTTTTTTTTATATAATTAACTTGTTGGCCATAATTTAACTGTAGGAAGTTGTTTATGTCTAGAGGCATGTGATGGGTTGGCAATTAGACCAATATTTTTTATATGGTTGTACTGAGAAGTTGAGATACGGTGGAATGTTGCTAAGGCGTTCTTTTTGATAAGTTGCTTGACAGGGAAGAAGCCGGTTGTGTGAAGAAGTACTGAGTTTTTTACTATGGACGGTTGACCTAGTATTACTCTGATACCTATTGTCTGTACTGTTTCTATTTTCCTCCATGTAGATGCGCTGATGAAGGGTGCCCATGCTTCACCGGCGTAGGTTAAGATAGGGATAATGTACATTTTGAAGAGGTTTAATTTGGTTCTGGTAGGGATTGGGCTTTTTTTGTTTAAAATTGAATATAGTAGACCGCGAATTTGAGTGGCTTTTTTGACAATGTTTGACACGTGAGTAGAAAAGTTTAATTTATGGTCAATTGTTACTCCTAGATACTTAACGCTCCTGGACCAAGGGATTTGAATGTTGTTTATTTGAGTATTTTTGATTTTTGTAGATTTTGTACGGCCGAACAGGATTGCAGTGGTTTTGGATTCATTTATACGAAGTCGCCATTTTTTGAACCAGACTGATGCCAGGTTTATTTGATTTTGAAGTTGTAAGGATGCAAAGCGCGCATTGTGGTTTGAACAGTAAAACATTGTGTCATCCGCAAATAGAGAGACTCGAGAATTAATATTCATTGGTAGGTCATTTGTATAAATATTAAAGAGCGTAGGGGAAAGACAAGAGCCTTGTGGCACGCCCGCATTTGCTTTTCTTAGTGACGAGTTATGGTTTTCAATTTTGACTGAAAAGGTACGTTCTGAGAGGAAGGATTCAGTAATTTTTATTATTTGTAGAGGGATATTCATGGACAACATCTTATGGAGAAGCCCGTCATGCCAGACAGTATCGAATGCTTTTTCAACATCAAGGAAGATGGCAGCTGTTTGAATACCTTGGTTGAGATTTACGCTGATTTGATCCATTAGTTTGGTCAGTTGGAGAACAGTTGAGTGGTTTTGACGGAAGGCGAACTGCTCGTCTCTTATTTTGCCAGCCAGAGATTTTAGGAGATCTTGAAGGATTAAACGTTCGTATATTTTTGAGAGGGAGGAGAGAAGAGCTATAGGTCTATAATTTTCTGGTAGTTGATGATTTTTGCCAGGTTTCGGAATAGAAATTATGGACGACTGTTTACAAATGCTTGGGAAGTAGCATAGATTAAAGCAACCGTTAATTATTTTAGTTAAATCGAGTAGCTTGTTTTTGGGAAGAAATTTGAGTGCAGTGTTTGTGATTTGGTCTCTGCCAGGGGCTTTATTTTTTTCCAACTTGGATATAAGTTTTTGGATTGATCCTGGAGTGGTGAAGAGATTGGGTTTGTTTATCACTGAGCCTCTGATAGTCGTAATGCTCTCAGTTACCTCTGGGAGATTAGGACCTTGAAAAGTAGAGAACTGTCGTTCCAGGGAGTCTGCAATAATTTCCGTTTTTTCTTCCGCGGAGTAGGATAAACCATTTGGACCGAGTAGTGGGTGAGTAGCTGGTCTTTTTTTTAGTAGACCTCTATTTAATTTATAAATTGAATTTTCGCTATGGTTTAGGGAATTTAGGTACTTGTCCCATTCGTCTTCCCTGTGGGTTTGCAGCATCAATCTTATTAAGTTAATTTTGGCATTTAGAGATCTTTTAATCTGGGGGTCTCGGGTTTGTTGCCACTCTCGATGGATTCGATTTTTAGCATTTATTTCATGCTGTATTTCTGCGGGAATAACTGAGCGGCGATTGATTTTGTTGCGAAGATACGAGCTATTGTCAAGAGCTGAATGAATGGAACCGGTGAATGCATGAATGCTGATGTCAATGTTTTGCTTGGTGTTGGTAAGAAGAGCCGTGTTAGGTTTTTCTGCACTAAGTGTGTGATAAAATTTGTCCCAGTGGATTTGGGTGTTTGGAGTTGGGGGAGAGATTGTGATGGGCGAGTCAGAGAATTCAAGTGATATTGGATTATGATCAGAGGATAACTCGTTTAAGTTTGTGACGTGTACCAGAAGATGAGTGCGGACTATAGCGATGTCTAATACGTCAGGTCTGTATTTATTAGAGCTTGGAAAGTGTGTAGGGGTGTCAGGAGCGATGATTGCGTAGTCATTCTGCAGAAGGTGGTTATAGAGTATTAGCCCAGCAGCGTTTGTCCTGCGGCTGTTCCAGAGTGGGTGTTTTGAGTTTAGGTCACCAGCAATAATAATATTATCTGCACTGTTGATGAGAAGGTCGAGGTCGGATGTAATTAAGGTTGACGATGGAGGCTTGTAGACTGAAGAGATGAGGGTGGTTTTGTTACTCATTTTTATTAATATAGATGTAGACTGAAGTTTAGTATTTATGTTGATTGGTTGATGAACTATTTTACGATGAACTAGGATTGCTGTACCACCGTGGGCTTTAGAACCGCGGATTAGCGGTAGGTCGTTCCTATATGTGAGAAAATTTGGGACCTTGAGGCTTAGATTAGGTTTGAGATGAGTTTCATTTAGTAGTATGATGTCGGGTTTGATAGTGGAAATGAATGCGCTAAGTTCGTTAATTCTTCTTGTAATGCCGTTTGCGTTCCAATGTACAATTTTTAGATTTGTGTTCATTTTTGTTTACCGAAGAGGGACAGGAATGATTTTATTGTGGATAATAACATTTCTTTGGGGTCATTTGTTGTAGAAATGACCGTGAGGAGATCAGTTAGTAGGGCTATAATTTGTTCATTACTGATAGTTTCCTTGGATTTGGTTGCTGTAGCGTAGTCTATTTTCGTGAGATCAGTGATGTTTGGTTGCGTGACTGGTTCTGGGAGGGTTGGCATTGAACGTTTAGTGGTTATTTGGGCAGACTTGGCGATTGTGGCTTGGGTAAGGTATGGACAGCCACGGTAGTTTGCGGTGTGAGTCCCACCGCAGTTACAGCAAGTAGGATCTTGATCTAAGGTTTTCGGACAGTTACTGGCTTGGTGTTCACCTGAGCATTTTACGCATCTAGGGGGATGAGTACAGTTTGAGGAACCGTGGCCAATTCGTTGGCACGCGAAGCACTGTGAGGGACCCGTTTGCTTGTAGGTCTCGACTGTGATTTTGATAAAGAATAGGTCATTTAGCTCGAAAATTTCTTTGGGATTTGTGCCACTTCCAAGTACGACTAGACAGATTGGCATGGGTTTATTTGGCGGACCAAAACGTTTAACGAGTTTAACATCGAAGTTTAATAACTCTAATTCACTTTTTAAATCGTCAGGAGTAATATCAGTGGGGATGCCTCTCAGTACAACTTTTAAGGTTCGTTCTTCAGGCAGTTTAGAAGTTAGAAAAGGTATTTTCATTTCAAGTAGGATTTTTTGAAGTTGTCTGTAGTGTGTTTGTTCGCGAGTTTTCACAATTATGGATCCATCTGAGGTAGCTTGCGCGCAAACAGTTTCAGGGGAGAGGTCAGAATTATTAAAAACGATTGGTGCAGCTCTACGCCAATCGGAGGAGTTTTTGATGAAAATCGGGGGTATACTAATCTTGGCTTTTTTCTGAATAACAGAATTTGATTTGGTAGAGACTAGGCTCCCTTCAGTGTCCGACGAAGCAAAGGAGTCACCCGACATGGATTCGCCAGAGACGGATGGTGAGGTTGGAGCGTCACGTTGTCTCGCAGTGGAGGGAGCGGAGGTTTTATTATTTGGCGTTACGGGAGGTGGTGAGTACCTACGTTGCGTTCCGACCTTTCTTGACAGTGGCCGTAGGTCGGTTTTTCTTAGAATCGAACAGTGGAGGAGTGGCGACGCGTTTTTTGCGACGGTTTCCCATGTTCGGCGTGCTGTGGCTAGCCTTTGCTGCGGCGCGAGACCCGGCGGCGTCACCCTTCGGTGACTGTGCCTCGTGGTCGCAGATGGTGGGGGGGAATGTATAAGGTATTTGGCTACTTACCGAATGATGTGAGATATGTCCGTCAGGATAGTGATTTTTTGACGACTGATGTAGAGTACTGGAGAAGCTGCTGCTTTGAACGCTGCACGTGATTGATTGATGATGATACGAACCAAGATGTTACGAAACAAACAACATTAAAAAGGTCTTTATCGAGACCACCAAAAACAATGGTTCACCAAGCAAAATAGACACATACAACAAGAGAAACACGACTACAATAGTCGATTTTATACAAATAAGTTTCAATGTAGTGACACATGAAAACTGCACCAGACAGATTAGAATGACAATGCAACGATGCGATGTAGTCTTGTCAAAACGTTAAAGCCCGACCAAGCAGCAATGAAGATGGTCAATCGAAGGGATAAAAATATAAGTAAATTTCCTAAGGTTAGTCAACTCAACGTCAGTAACAATCACATCACTATCAGCACTATCAGCATCACTATCCAGCCAACAGTTATCCTGTTAAGACGTCATCTGCCAACTACTACTCCGCAGCCAGCGTCCATTGGCAGCTCCTTCATCAGCCGTTCTCACCGCTCTCCAGGGCATCAGCGCCCACTGGCTCACACCAGTGAACCCGTCCACATTTAAACAGCTGTTCTCACCGCTTTCAACAGGGCAACAGCGCCCATGGTTTTCACCACGAACCTTCAACTCAAACAGCCGTTTTTACCGCTCTCCAACAGGGCACCAGCGCCCATAAGTAAGCCGTCACGGAAGCGACGTCCCTCCGTTTTAGCTGTCGTGGGGCCGCGCCCTCACATAGCCACAGCATCCCCTCCCGAAAAAAAACACACCCACGCCCATCACACATGGGCAAAAAACGCAAAGGGGGTAACCCCCCTACCAACCACTCACTTAAAATGGCACGTCAACGTTCTGCTCCCCCCTCTCCAACTCCATCAAAAACATCCGACTCTGACACCTTAAACTCTTTCTCTGACTCGAGCGCTTCGACTCAACGCTCACGGTCCTCGCTAACTTCCGTACACTCAACAGACAGTTTGCTTTCTGCGGTAACCAACACCCAAACTCCTTTAAAAACCCCACCCATCATCTTGAGTTCCGTTTCCTGGCGTAAGGTCGCGCCCACCATCTTCTCTCTGCCCAACTTGCAACCGGGCTCCCTGTCGGCCAAGTCCTCTGGCGAACGGGTAACCAAAGGCCGCCGATGCGACCCAATTCCGGCTAATCCAAAGCACCCTACTGAAACATGGGACCGAGTTCCACACTTTTTCTCTCCCCGAGGAACGATCCCTCAAGGTTGTTCTGAAGGGAATACCGAACGACATAACTCCGGACGAACTCAAGAATGAACTTGAATCCCTGGGTTACTCCGTCAAATTCGTCCGCCGCTTTGGCACACCGGAAATGCCAATGCCAATATGTCTCGTTCACATCGCCGCCAACCCGACTGCTAAGGACATTTTTCTCCTTACCAATTTATTTTACTTGGGAATCTCGGTAGAACCTCTAAAACCCTCCGGCCCTGCCCAGTGCTTCTCGTGTCAACGCTTTGGCCATGGTTCCCGAAACTGTGGTCACCCGCCACGATGTGTTAAATGCGCTGGAAACCACACTGCCAACGTCTGCCCCAAAACCCTCGAACGAGCTCCGACTTGCTGCAACTGTGGTGGTCCACACGGCAAACTTTCGAGGCTGCCCACAATTCTTGGCCCGAAAATAGCAGGTATCTCTATCACCGAACCAAAACTCCGTCCAACAACAAGCCTCACAACCAATCCCGACCACTGCACCACCACCACCTCCCCATCAACAAAACTCTGCAATGACTTACTCCGCAGCAACATCTAAATCAGCGCACACTTCTTTAGTTTCTCCAGTCCCACAATTTAACTTACCAATGATTCTCAACCTGCTCACCAACCTACTGACTGCACTATCTAACAATCAAGATCCGAAAACACTTATAGAAACTACAATCAAAACATTCCTGTCCATACTCTCACCTGAAGATGAATAACTTAAAAATACTATTTTGGAACTCCAACGGTATTAAACACAAACTCAACGAACTACGTTCCCTCGCACTTCTACTCAAATCCGACATAATCTTACTTAACGAAACCCGTCGATCCCCTTCTACCAAACTTCATATTCCTAACTATTTCACTTACAGGAACGATCTGCCACCCATCCGCGGCTCGCCTGCTCACGGTGGCACGGCAGTCCTAATTCACCGACGCATCATTCACCAACCTACCACCCTTAATACACTCATTTAAACCTCTTCCGTCCTTATCCAAATAAATGGCCACGAAGTACTTATATCAGCGGTATATAACCCTCCCGGCGTCACACTCACGACTCGTGACTTAGACTTGCTAACCCAAAGTGCTGAATGGCAAATTTCGGCAGGTGATTTCAACGCCAAACACCCTCTGTGGTTTAGCCACTCGACAAACGCTTTCCTCTTTGACCACGTTCAACAATCAGACTATACCACAGCTTCCTCATCCCCCACACACTTCCCGACAAACTCTCGATACAGACCCGACATACTCGACATCGCTCTCGTTCGTTTACCATACCCTACCCAAATCGATAACCTCAACAAACTATCTTCTGACCACAACCCTATTCTTCTGGAGACCATGTATACTCCGGTATCATCGTCCCCTCCAATCACTAACCGCTTCATAAACTGGACAAAATACAAAACAATCCACTCAAACTTGCCTAACCTAACCGAACGTCCGACCAACAACAGACAGTCAATTGATTCGGCAATCGACAGTCTAACTAAAAATCTACAACACGCGATCGCAGCTAGCGTATTTACCCCTAGACATAAAAACACATCCTTCCAATTACCCGACTACATAAACTAGTAATAACGGAAAAAAATCAGCTACGTCGTCAATGGCAGAGAAACCGTGACCCGACTACCAAACGTCAACTTAACGCCAAAATCTCGCTAATCAGAACTTAACTCGAAACTCACAAAACTGACCAGTGGGACATTTTTCTTAACTCACTTGACCACCAAGACGGTTCCATATACAAACTAAACAAATGTCTCCTTCACAAACGCCCAGCATCCCACCCGCTGTCTGGCCCAAATGGTCTAGTTTTCTCGGCCACCGATCGAGCCGAGTTAATAGGTGACTCTCTCGAACTTCAATTCCAACCAAACCTTGGCCCCGACCTCCCTGAAGTAACTGCACATTTCAACTCACTACAAAACATTAAAATCACTAAATTCAACCTATTTACCACTCCTGGCACAATCCAAAATATCATCAACAACCTCCACAAAAAGAAAGCCCCTGCTGATGACCTCATCACCAACGCTGCTCTCAAATTTCTACCCAATAACATTCTACTATCCCTAACACAAATTATCAACTGCTCCCTCAGAATTTGTTACTTTCCACGTGCTTGGAAAAAAGCAATAATAATTTCCATTCCCAAGCCAGGCAAAGACCACAAACTACCTGAAAGTTACCAACCAATCGCTTTGCTCTCCTCCCTATCCAAAATTTACAAACGAATCATCCTCTCTCACCTGCAAAACAATCTCCGTGACAAAATCCGCCCAGAACAATTTGCCTTCAGACCAGAACACTCTACCACTCTTCAACTGACCAAACTTACTCACCAACTCAGCCACAACTTTAACAACAACATAAACACCGCTTTCATCTTTCTTGACGTAGAGAAAGCCTTCGACCGAGTATGGCACGTAAGTCTCCTCTACAAACTATCTCAACTAAACATCCCGACTGAAATCGTTAAAATCATCGAATCCTTTCTCACTGACCGCACTTTCATCACAAACATCGAAAACTCATTCTCGTCCACCAGACACATACTCGCAGGTGTCCTTCAAGGATCCTGCCTCTCTCCTACTCTCTACTTGACGTACATAAACGATATACCAACAACTCCAAAAGCTCATCTCTCACTATTCGCCGATGACACAATGTTCTTTACTTTCGACAAAAACCCGAAACGCGCAGCCATACAATTACAACACCAACTCAACCTAGCTACTACATGGTTTCATCGCTGGAGAATCAAAATAAACCCGACCAAAACTGTAGGTATCCTTTTTGGACGTTCAAATACTTCACCCATCCTATCATTAATACTCGACAATCATCCAGTGAACTGGTCCAATCACGCAAAATACCTTGGCGTTACAATCGGCTGCAGACTCACCTTCAATAAACACGTCCAAAACATCACTAAAAAGGCCACTCGCGTTCGCGGAATGCTCTACCCCATACTTAACCGTTCTAGCCCCGTCCCAAAGACTTCGAAACTCAACATTCTAAAACTCTACGTTTCTCCAATTCTCTCTTATGCAGGCTCCTCTTGGGCACCCTTTATCGGTCCCTCACACTGGAAACGCATCGAATCTGTCCAAAACATCGGTATTCGCACGGTAAAAGTATGCCCACTATTGTCAAAAACTCGGTCCTTTTAAAATCTGCCAATTTCAAGTCAATCCAAAACTCTATCCGTACCCAAACTAAATCGATGTTCTACAAAAACTCCTTATCTGTTCATGCCCACATCCGACTCTTAGGTAAAACTCACCCCCCTCCAACCACTAAAAACAGGATCAAACCTTACCCACTATCATGGGTAGGCCAACAATTTTAAAATAATCCCTCTCACCAATTTTCATCCACTAGTAGAGGCAAAAGCCTGGTATACTTAACGGCATAGCCGCCCCTTCAAAGCAAAGCAAACTCAACGTCCAGAATAGCAGCTCACGCCTCAACGATAGACTAGCTTCTTCTGATCGCCACAAGAAGCTGAAAATCACTTCACAAACAGCACATCACTTCAAAAAACCGTAAGTACCTTGCATTACTACTCCTCCACAGACCACGGGGCAAGTGCACCTGAGGTGTGCATGCAGCCGGGTCTTGTACCGCAATCGCACTCAAAACACAGATCAAGCCACCTACCTACCATTATGGGCAACCATCGTGGTGACTCACGTCACAGCACAAACAATAAAACAGTCAACTCACAAACAGCTACTCTCATGAAGCTCAGACACCGTGAGGCAACAATCTCCACCGGTAAAGGACCCTAGTGACCAGAACCAAAGTCACCGTCCCCCTCCAGCAATAAATCCTCCATCGCCACGAAGTCACCAACTCTTTCTTAAACAACTATTGATTCAAACGACAGCTGGGACGGCAGCAAGTCCCAAACCTCACGCTCAAAAATCGAACCACCTCATGTTAAACAAGAATGAATTCCACTAATTATTATAGAACCAAACCATTGGATTAAAGCTGCCCCAAAAATAATGTCACTATTTCCAAATTGTAAACTTACGGCCAAACTTATCAACAACAATATAATATATGGCCTAGCAACCGGCTCTGCCACCTTTTTCCAAGCTCAAAACGTTTTGGAAAAACGTTTCCAAATCTTTTCGTTATCAGCGGATAGATCCTTAAAAGTCTTACTCCAAGGAACACCCAGCAACACCCTAGTAAAATACGTTCAAAACTATAGCGTCTATTTACCGTTTTACAAAATCGAGTTTAGTTTAATTTTATTATTATTAGTTTAAGGCTTTGACGACCGAGGTCATTAGCCTGTAAGGTTGGTAGGGTTGGTACTTGAAGGTTGGAACTATTGATACGGTTGATTAGGAATACGTGTATGTGTGGCAAGGTTTTTTCCATCCGAGAACCAGCGGCCGTTGCTTACTCTCAATCAGCGTGTTTGGTTTCAGCCACTGCACCGCGCCGAGCCACCGAGTTTAGTTTTGATTTATACTGAACGTCTGAATCATGCATATTTCTAACTGAAGGCCTTGATGTGAGCTTCACTCGGAATTAAAAACCTAAATCATTTTGTAATATTATAATATGTGTATACGCATACATTTTTAGATTTACCTAAATATTATTAAAGATTCATACATTGTCTATAAGTCTATTGCATTGGTGAATTTCTTTCTCATGAAATCTAAACGAAGATTAGTTATTTGTATATCATAAAGATAATATTACATTTTTAGCATGGAAACAAAGAATTGATACTGTTTTATTTCTGAAATGTCTAATAGGAATAAGTATAATAGAACAAAAATACGAAAAAATTCTATGTAAAAATAATATAATTGACCAGTTAATATTATTTATGAACACAATAATAGCTACATACCTTAAAAGTTTACAAATAAGTAGATTTTGATGAGAATAATTAATTATTTTTGTCGGGGAATAATGACGTTATGAAACTGACATTGGCGCAGAATAACATGTTATCCTTCCGATTTTTAAACACACGAAATGAATATTAATTGCACTGTATTTCTTAGAAAACGGTTTTAATAAAGTGTACTTATATTAATTTTAACATTGAAATGTGTACGACATGGTGAGCGATAAATTTCGCTCGAGTTCATTGTTCTTAATTAATGATTATAAATCGTAAACGAAGGGAAACGGAGTTAGACAACCTAAATGAAAATTCCGATGACTTATTCGTGACGTAGTTTCCGCGTTCGAGTATAATATAATACTTATTATAGAGGCTTCGCAAGACGTATTTTATTAATTTAATAAGCTATATAGGTACTCCAATACACACACATGCACACATCATTTTCGGCAAGTCTGCTTCACTTGAGATATTATACTTACCTACACCTGTGTTTCGTACCGAAAACATACGAAATCGATATGATAATATAGGTACGCCTGTGTTAAAATCTGTGAGTGCAATATATTTGGCTTATATGAAATGTATATTTTGTACGTTAAGTAAAATAATTCTTTGTTAATAGACACCGCCGATAAATACATCGATAAAAATAATTATAATCATCGAATATACCAACACCTACAATATTTCCCCTTGATAACGACAATATTATATTACGCTGTGACTTTAGAGCTTGAGTTAATGTTACCATAATATAGCTGATATGTATAGGTATGGACACTAGACAGCATATACAACTAAAATAATAATATACTCATCAAATAATGATAAAAAAAACATTCTGTCGAATTAACGAAGATCGGTTGATCGAAATATCAAATTATAACCCGTAGAGTGGAGGGTGTTCACAAAATAACTCAAATCCTTAAAAAAATTTTAATGGCTGGATAGTACGCTAGGCTGAGGGCCTTATTTAACATTTCATAAAAAAAAAGGTATTACCTATTGTTACGTATTTTTCAATTTAATATTTTATGTATAAATTTCTCTAATTTATAGTTTATAATTTTATTTTAGGTCTGCAAAAAAATTAACTCAATATTTTTACAGGTACAAAATATAAAACAAAAAAATTACCACATAATTATTTAAATCATATGGCTTCATTTTACCATCCCCGAG
Source organism: Metopolophium dirhodum (assembly GCF_019925205.1). NCBI lineage: Eukaryota > Metazoa > Arthropoda > Insecta > Hemiptera > Aphididae > Metopolophium > Metopolophium dirhodum. The sequence continues at coordinate 5,383,462 of NC_083566.1, forward strand.
AATTGTAAAAGCCTAATAATTGGAAATAATAAAAAAAAACTGTTTTAGGGAATATTGTAATAATAATACCACTCCGTACGTTTAAAAAAATCGTATTCATTTTAATAATATCCAATAATAATAATATAATTGACACAAAGCCAATCAAATAATGAAAAAAATGATTGAAATTGACCTTTCCAGTGTAAAAATATAATAAAGACAACAACTTGTTATGTTGATTCGGAAGTATATTTATGGAAATAATAATATTTTTCTTTACTAAATAGGTGTTTTAATAAGTAATTTGAATTCACAGACCTTATTTCAATTTATTCAACGCGTTTTTTATTATTTTATTAAATTGAACATTTTAATGTTATAACTGTAGTTTTTTTACTGTACTATTGTAATAAATTTCTGTTGACATTTAAACCACATTTATGTATTGTATTATGTAAGTTAAGAATACGTCGTGTAGGTTTTCTTTCATCAATTTTTCAAGTATTTTTTTTTTTATTGAACTTCGTCAGAAATGGAGATTTTAGATATCAAAAATCTAATGCATACGAAATATGATTTTATATCGGCTTCTGTTTTCGTATAATACCTATAACCAATCCCCGTGATACGTGGCTAGAGGATGGCATGTCAAATAATATAATAAAATACCTAGGAAATGTGCGGTTGAACCCGATAAATAGGATCGCTAAACATAGATAAAAGTTTCTAAATTTATTGATTTGTAATATTACTCCAAGGCCAGGGTACAAACAAGTATTTCAGCGTTATTCAAATGTATATTAAGTTCAATCGAGGTTTTTCCATAAAGGCACAAATACGGTAGTTAAGCGCAAAAACGCCCCTCTTCCCATTAATCGTAAGTAAGGGTCGGTTAATTAAGGGATCCACGGCTTGTTTTTTTAAATAGGCAATGATCAACTTTTAGTCATAATTATTGTTTTCTTGTCAACCAAAACCGTTCACAATAATAGGCAATGACGCTCTCAAAAGTATATCTAAAAATGTTTTGGAATAGTGAACAATATTTGTATTATTGTCGTACAGAGTTTCGAATTGTGATGCGGTGCTTGCGAAGAGTTGCGAGTTTTTCTTATATAATATATTGATCGGATAGTCTTTAAAGTTTGCTGTACTTGTATGTAAATAATATATACTTTTAAGTTTTGAAGTTGATACTGGTAGTGTAAGTTGTACCTGCACAATGTGCGTTAGAGTATACAATACGCATCAGGGTGTTCCGACCTTTTGTAGTTGACGGGCCATTTTATATAAATACTGGGGACCAGCATAAGGAAAAAAAATTATTTTTATTAACATTTTATGACGATTTTCGTACAGATTGGCGATAAGCCGCAGAATTGTTGATATTATTATTTTGATTATTGGACGTTGATATAATAATATTATTGACTGCCAGCGTCTACCACTGCTTTATTGTCGTTTTATTTCGATCACACTCATAAACATTTAAAACTATTAAATATATTTACAGCATAAGTCTTCTAAGGAACTAAAAAAAAAACTGAGGGCCATAGGTTGGACAACCCTGTTATACATTATACATACGCAATGGATCATTATAATATAGGTAGGTACGCATTATTCCAAACATGGATAAACTAATATTTATGTTACGGGAAAAGTAGGAAATCGAAAATGCATATTGTGCTCAATGCCCACGCGGGTACTGTGCACAATGCCCGCTTTTAGTGGTAGAATATTAGGAAGCAGTCTACATTGTCAGACATTGTAGTGAAAATAATAAAATAAATGAAATGAAAAAATAGAAAATATCAAAATCAACAACATTTGATTCAACAAGTAGTATTTAATTAAAATAAACATAACAAATTAAAAATGATAAGTAACAAAAAATATCTAATATTTTTTTTTTTTTTTTTTATCAAACTCTTTGTGGCGTGGACCAATATTATTTTTATATGAACTACTGTTGTGACTATTAAAATGAGAAATAAACTAAAAAGCTATAATATCACAATTATACCGGGTAAACAATATTTGATTAAACATTTTATACAAAATATTATTATAAGCAATGCCATGATGACCTACCTACAAAATTATTATTTTAATTTATTTTTTACGCAAACCACATCGTTATACTAATAAAATGAGCAATTTGTGAATTTGACCTTTCAAAAACCATTATTATAATATGGCCCTTGGATAGTTTCAAAGTCGTCCTGAACTTGTACAACTATTAAAGGTACTTGTGTGCTTTACTCTTATACCAAAGTATTCATGTATAGCGATAAAATCCTTATCCTTATTAGCTAAACAATTAATACAATTTTAAAGATTACTTAATAGTCCCTTATATTACAGATAAATTGTGACTAATGGTATGATAACTATGATAGATAAACTTCTTCTTGAAAAAAAAAATTGATCCCAATACATTAATTATTTTTATTTTTTGTTTTTTTCAATCAAATTATAATATACATTTATTAGTAATAATACATTTAATAAAAAAATATTGCACAAAAAATAATTCACTTGTATTCGTGGTTCAAATTTCCCGGGCAGGAATACATTTTCCCTATTATACCTTAGTAACGACTGACTGGCAAGGCGGTGGTCAATAGTTGAATTGATAACGATTATATAACTATGTAATAAAAATGAAATATGAACGATGAGACCATGTCTCATAGCGCAACGTACTAATGCCCATCCCCTGCACAATCATTCAACCCATTCCTGGCTGAATGAGATAAATGTCCAATATCGTCAGATATATTTTAATTTTATATAATTTTTATATTTGATGTTTACTGGATTATTGACCAGACGGGACCTCCACTATCCAGCTCTCTCGCGGTGCCCGCAACTAGTTTATTCTAAGAATATTATAATCAAGAAAAAAAGAATTTAACAAAATATATATTATACTGTGTATAATCAATTTCAAATTTTTAAAAAAAAAATTTATTATTTTATAATAATATAACCAAATTATTTGCCCGTATTTTAAGTCGGTAGACATCATAGGTGTACCTAAGAGGAGACTTGGGGGGGGGGGGCTAAGCCCCCCCCCCCCCAAAAAATAATTTTAGCATTTGTTTTAAATGCTTCACACAAAACCATGTTTGGTTAATATAGATGTTTAAAAAATCTCAACACTGCTATGAACCGTATTAGTGTATTACTCAATAATGAGGTACAATATTCCTTATTGTTATAACTGATAGTATCGGATAGTATATCGATGTATCCATTGTATTCGATACATCGGATGATTCTGTTTAACATCGCTTAATGTGTAAAATAATAAACTAGTAATAATGAATGATACTTAAGGGATTAGTTTGTGGAGTGTGGGGGGTCTGAGCCCCCCAAATAGATTACTTATTTTAAATATGTTAGGACTGAATCCCCCTAACTTCAATGTCTAGTTACGCACAATGGTAGACATTGTCTCATTTTCTCATATTACCTATTATATATAACCTATTAGTATACATATAATATAAGCTATAATATACCTAGTAAATTATAAAACATTATAATTGAACCTAACCTTCAGTGTTTAATAAATAAGCACGTCTTATCTATAATAATAGGTTGAAATTAATTGAATACAAATATTTTTACTTTTGATTTTCAGTAGAGCCAGGAATAAATTGTTATTATACAATTTAACCAAAACTTGAAACAATGGTAGGTATTGAAAAAAAATCCTAAAAACGATTCATTTATTTGTAAATATTAAATTGAATACAATATACCTATGACAATTTATAAACTTCTAATTTTGTTCATAGTGATTAGCTGATTAGGAATAAAATAATTTTAATTTAGAATTTAAATTATTTTTAAGGAAAATAATTGAAATCCGGTAATAAACACAATTACAAAAAAGTATAATCATATAGGTAGGTTCAAGTGTACAACTGTCACAGATAATATTGAAATCTAATCACCAAAATAATATATTTCGGTATGAAGCCTGTTTAAAACAAATTTGGTCCTACTTTAGGGTTGATATCTATACTATAGGGGTAAGATATTATTATTAACGTAATAATATTACAATACTAAATAAAATAATAAATAAATAAATAAAAATAATAATTTGTTTGGTATTAGAATGTTTTTTTCGGAACTTACTGCGCCATCTATGTACGAAATATGGTCCCGAGAATTACATAATACAGTGAAGTCATAATTTATAGATGGCGTTGCCACTATGTACGGCGCAAAATCAATGCGAAGCACGTCATGATGTATAATAAATAATGTTATATTATTTAATGTTATAATGTCAAATTATATTATTTGATAGGCGTCGACATGACAACATCCGATCTAATAAAATCATTTCAATTTTAATGAGTAACTATGCATTATTACATTGTATAAAATTACGCATAGTAGTTGTAAGTGTTACACAAACAATAATAGTATCGTCGCTACATTATTAGAAGACGTGTCTCGACTCTCGGCAGTCTTTACACTTGACTAGGTAACATAACTAAAACTGTCGAAAATCCTGAATTTGAAGTAATTTTTGTGGAATTATCATTATGGTAATAATTATACAACTTATATAATGGGGACACCTTATTTTTTACTATTAAGAGAACTGTATTTTAAAACGCGACAAAGTGGCTGCTTTATATTCTATTTTTTAAACTAAATCAAACTATAATTATTATTACTTCAAAATGTTCAAAATGTCACAATAATTCGCATATCTAAATTAAATATACCAAAGTAAATAAATTATAGACTTCCTAAAATCATATCAATACTCACAACTTAGTGTTTTTTTTCTGCCACATAGTAAAACAAATAATAATAATAATAATAAAGGTCAGTAAATTACAGAACGTTTTAGTATTTTTTTTTTTTTTTTTTAATGAGATAATATTATTTTAATGCCGACGTTTTTCTTATGAAATAATTATAATATACTTAAACTAACTAATTAAGTTAAATATAATGAACATTACATAATTCAAGTCTAGAAAATAGATATACATAGTATATATAGTGTCTTGGATAAATGGATCAATGGTATACGAGATACAATTAATTATATACATTGATAAGTTTATGACAATTTGTAATTGTATATTTTTCCTCGTAACGTTACAATATACTTTTAAATTATTATTAACAAAAAAATACCCAATAGATAATATCAATTTCATTCTCTAAGCCGAGAGATTAATGTATATTCGTTTTGCAATAATGGGTGTGTGTGTGTATTTTTTTGTGTATCTAACCAGACATTTATGTTTTCATTTTCAATATACCTACGTGTTATAATTTTGAAAAAAATTTTAACAGTTTTTGAACTATTTATGGGCTGAAATATTCCAATCTTTTTAGTTTTTATTCTACAAATGTTGATAATATTTTTGTTTCTAAACCAAAATGCTTTAAAATTAATATGTTTTTCGTAAGCTGTTCTTCCTTAAAATGTTTTTGACAAAAATTAATTCAGGCAAATGTATAACTAGTAGAAAAAAAAGAAGCATGCAACTATATATATTTTCTCTGCAAGAAAAATTGAGAAATCATTAATCATATTATATATGTTTTGGGGTATATAGTTAAGTTGAAACCATCTAGTAGTTTGTTAGGTATTTAATGAATGATGGATTGATTTTTGGAATAATAAAACAATAATTATTATAGTTATGTTTTAATTGTTGATTTCTATTTTTATGGCGATGAACAAAACAAAATTAATTAGAAAATTTGGTTAGGAAACAAAAAAGTTGTATCCAGCCCAAAAACATACCTAATACCTATATTAAAATGTCTTGTATAAACGTATTATAAAATACCCATGAAAGTATAGGATGATACACCGTCTTTGCTAAGAATCATTTTTACATTTGCAATACACTCAAAACCTATTAAAGTAATATAAAGAGTTCCTTTGTTATATGTGTTACTGGTAAAGTACGAAAATTGGTTAAAGAAGTGAACACTACCTATGCCAATTGGATAAGGTAAAAATATTATTTGTAAAACGTTTATTTTTGTACATTATCTAACCGGCTAATTTGTATATTGTCTATCTTTGAATGGATAATATTTTTTTAATTGTGATATTATATAGCGGTAATCAATACTATGAGCTCGGAAATAAAAATGGCACTCTTTTTCAAATTTATTCAAGAAATCAATTTTCTGTATGTTCTGAACTATTGATAGATATTTTAAAAGTGTCGCCTACAAAAACATCATCGTGCGAAATAGCTAATGCACAATCTCTTTCGGGTGGCCTAGGTATAATTAATAATGTCTGTGTAAAAGTGCAAAGTTTATCTAATACCTAAATGTAAATGTAAATCTAGTGGGATACTTTTCAACTCAAAATGCCACCAAAATTTGAACTGTTCAAATAAATAACTGTAGGTACTTGTTTAATTTTTCAAATGTATGGGTATATTTATAAAATAATAACTTAATAATACCTAATTTACTTAATAGATAACGCTATAAATAATTTTTTCAGATTAATATGATTTGGTTTTTTTCTAATTCATACTTTATTCACAGCACACTGGATAATGTATGCATTGTATATATTATTCAAGGCAGATAATGTATACATTGTACTGTTCATATGGATAAGGTTTATATTAGCCGGGTAATGTGTACACTACCCATTTTCGTACTCTACCCGTAACATATTATTATATATTTGAACAATAATATCATTATATTGTTGTTTGGTTAGAAAAATAATGTGTATTAAGTTTCAGAAAGAAAATAATCAGCAATACGAACATATTTTTTGTAAAACAAATGATTTGAGTACCCAACTATTAATATTATAGTGTAAAATAACTGTTGATCTATTATTTTTACTTATATAGGTATATACATATTTGTTAATTTTCACCACAAATTTCATATTTATTTTTATAGCACTTTATTGTTGTATTCAATTACCAGCATTAATTTGGTTTAATATAGTGTATATAGTATAATATAATATACATACCAATTTCTTATGATTTTTCAAAATGTTAAAAAGAATGTTATTGTTGAGAATTAAACATATTACCTATAATGCTTATTCAAACATATTTTAGTCACAGATAATATAATATTTAGTCATCATTCCAGTAACTTTGATTCTTCGTTTTATTTTAATATTTACTCCAAAGACTTTCAAAGGTCTGCAAGAGTGTAGAGATAAAAATTAAAATACACAAATATTATATACCTTGCGTCGGATGATTATATTGTTGTTATTGTGCTATAGAGCGTATGCCGTATATTATTATGATTATAGATAGGTATACGACCGAATTAACGATAATAATGATTATTGTTGTAATGCGTGCGTGTTATAACAATCATGGTATATAACATAACATAGTCAGTCGTTACTCGTTGAGCTGGATTTTTCGGATCATACGCTTATACCTATACATAAATGCGGGTTAAACGATGTATGATGCGTAGGTACAAGAAGTATTGAAAAAAAAAATACAAGGCGACTTAAAAAAATATATATATTCCTATAAAAAAAAGAGAATAAAATCGGAGCAAAATTTTTCCAGCGATTTCGCATGTGCCCGCCGTGGAATGTCGCAGCTGCCGCCGCCGCGATTCGAGAACAAAACTCCACTCGAGAAATCCGCACGGGGTCGTGGTTATAACCGCGAAACGATGACGTGAGCTGTCATACGTGTGCGTAAATCTAGGAGAGTGGTACCAGCCCCCCCCCCCCTCCACCGTTCAATAATAATAATAATAATATAATAATAAACACAATAGCGTGGCTCGCGCACTGTTCCGAGGACGAGTTAAAAACGCCAATTAAACGTGTACGGTGTAGGTACCTATTATTGCATCCAACTACCCACTTACCGTGTATGAATTTATTTTACCGGCGTGCGTACGTGCGGCGACACATAAAAAGACGAAATAACGGACGAGTGATGTTGCTCTGAAGAGTGAAGAGCGTGTCCACGGGAGACAGACTGCGGAGACTGCTATGCGGGGAGCGCAAACGCACTTAGGTACCTTCGTATTATTATTGGTTTACCTGTATTGTATGAGCACGTCGTTTTCACCGAGATATCAGCGTACGTCCCAAAACCACTTGGAAAATTTAGAAAAAAAAAATGTCATAGCATTATATAATAATATGTCATAATAATAATATATTATGTACCTATGGATAAGCGGGTCGTCGGAGCCTGTGTTATAGTCACCAAACACGACGAGTTTTATAGGTACCTTTATAATATTATTATATTCACCGACACGGCCACTTATAAACGTGTATATAGTTATAGGTATAATATACTTCTACCACATTGGTGCGCTTCGCAATTGACATTTTTTTTTCACCAGTGTTTTTTCAGACCGTGTTTTTTGAGTCACCGTAGAGACTTCACACACACACACGCACAATACACCGTTTTTTGGGCGATAAACCAGCATAAAGTGATAAATACCCAAATACGCATATTATAAGCATATTGACATATTGTCATATATCAGTGGCCTATTCAACTGGTGTTTTAATTGAGATAATATAAAATATAAGGAAAGGACTTGGCTTGGGCCACGAAAACATTGTCTTGTAATCTTGTTGTATACTGAGCTTAAACCTGATACTAAAATAATAAAATGCTCACTAATGTTATTCCTTGTAACTTCTTTTATTACGTAATGTACATATTATTATTATACTATATAGTAAAAGTTCTTAACTTCCCATTCCAATGAAAAATAATAATGAAAATAATATTAAGTAGTCTTATCAAGACGAGTTGTTTGGTCCTCAATCACTAAAAACAGTAAAAGAAAACCCAAAAATTTCAACGCTGATAGGTACCTAATACCTATATAATATTACAAATAATATGTATACCATAATAATAACTTAACATACCTAGAATAATATGCTCGTATACATTCGAAATATTATAATATTATATAAAATGACCGCGGTGCATACCATTAAACACTTTAACCGCGATTTTCTTCCCCGTCGCCGCGATGCCGATATTAAGATACCGCACGAACCTAACGAATAATTTATTATTAAAACTCCGAATAATATGCTTTCGGTTTTCACTACTACGATATTATTATACACGTAAATATATTATACTCGCCCCGGCCGAGTCGCGTCTCTTATTCCCCCTGTCACCACCATGGTTCTTTTTGTTTTATAGTTTACCACTCATCGAGGGTGTCGGTTTCGCTATTGAATAATTCAGTTCGTTTATTATTCATTAAAATCGTTAAGCACTTCCAGGCTCCCTACCACCAACGACGACCGAAATAAGTACAATGTGATCTCCTCCAATAACTACCGATCCGAGCAATATTTATATAGCTATATAATATAATAATTATAGGTATATGCGATATACTCGTATAATATAATATAATATACCTATATAGGTACTATAACACTAACCTATCTGCAAACAAATTATTAATATGCTTATTAATATGCACTTTTTTATGCATTGTTTTGTTGATTTTTAAATATCTTTCATGACAACTTAAATATTTTTATTTCATATTATTTTGAAGCGAATTTTATTTTTATAAAATGTCTAGAGTATGTATATGTGTAATAATTAGAGCGCGGATTTCTATGCATTATTCTTTTCCTTTTAATATTTTTGGATTGTTGTCAGTTATCTCCACGAATCATCATAATTTGAAGCTAATAGAGAAAATTTTTTTTGCATATCTCTGCATATTTAAAGGTTATTGCATATTTTTGCATATTTTGGCAAAATTCAAAATTTATTGCATATTGAAGCAAAAATTTAAAAAAATGTATAAAATAATATTTTGTCAAGTAGAAAAATTAAAACTAAATTTCATAGTCACTAAATAATAATGTATATATATATTTATTTAAACCTTTATAAGATAAATAATCGATTACGACGTAAACTTAATCGTTCTTGCAGTGTCGGTCGGTTATCGACATACCGCGAAAACGTTCAGCTCGAAGATCTTTATGAAGACCCGACAATACTAAGTTGCTTCAAATATTCCCCAACAACTTCGATTGACGTCCAACGTTCGTTCTCAGTTTTTAAAAATATGTTAACCGATAAACGATACAGCTTCACAGAAGAAAAACTTGAAATGCACATGATTATTCATTTTAATAATAAATAACATTTTAAAAATAAATTAAGTTTTTCAGGAAATTCCCTAAATTTTTTTTAGGAAGTATCTATTTAAGTAATTAATTATTATAAGTTGTATTGTAAATTTTAAATAAATAAAAAATGTTTGCATATTTTTTACATATTTTTATGATTTTGACTCCATATTTTTTGCATATTTTCATGATTTTTACTGCATATTTTTTGCATATTTTCATGATTTTTACTGCATATTTTTTGCATATTTTCATGATTTTTACTGCATATTATATGGCATATTTCAATACTTTTAAGTGCATACAAATCCGCGCTCTAGTAATAATGTATCAAAATATAATAACCAATGATTTTTTTACTTACAATAACCTCAAGTTGAGATAAAACAAACATATTATAATATGTATCGAAATGTTTAGAAAATTAATTTGACTTGAACAATGACAATAAAATGCGATTATAAATACCCAATTATAGGTAGGTGTCGCCTTCAAAAACGATGGTACAATCATGCTACCCTTACAAAAAATCTTGATGATTAATAATTATTATTTCAAGTGAAACGCGATGAAATCGAATAATTGTATGCATCGCACCGCGCTATTTTTACACGCAATCCTTATCGAGTTTGTTGCGGTAACAATAATATTTTCTTAAAACGCTTTGCGTCACAATATTTTGCTACGTCAACATATTATTTTATTGGGATGTCGGTCGGAGTGAAATGTAAAATCAAAACACGTAAACACACAATAGCCGTACAGGCGCACGATGCATGCGATGTATTTGATATATACACAACCATAACAACAATAACAATATAATATTATAATAACGCGCGGCTGCGATTGGTCCGCGTACTCGTCAGCGGGGGGGCTGCTAATCCGGTTTTTCGTTTTCGTATCCACACCATAACATACAATACGGTACCTATATTACCACTGCAGGGCACAGTGGGGCCCGCGGAGGGATTTAGGGAGTGATTAGCCTCCGGGGGCCGGAGAAAAATGAAAGACCGGTTTTCTTTGCAGGGGCGTGTGTGTGCAGTAAGAAAGGGTAAATCGCGCTGTGACAATATTTACGTGGCGGCGGTGGTCCGTTTTCCAGTCCAGAGCACGTACCTATATATACAATGATATACATACAACCATAATAATATGATATTGTGAGCGCGGGAAATAATAGGTAGGTAGGTGGTGGTGTATACGCTCGCGCTCACACAAAACCGATGGAAATCCGCGGCCGTGTAAGAAAAAAATAATAATCACAAGACTTACGACGAATAATAATAATAATAATAATAATAATATCTGTGTGGCTTTGCTAGCAGTGGCGGTGCCGCGACCACGGTAGTGCGCGCAACCAGCGGGGTGAAAAGAGATTGTTTCCGGGACACGAATTTTCACCGGAGGGGGTGCGGCGGCCCGGCCTCCGCGTCTCATACGTATACGCCGCCACAGCGACACGCTCAACTTCGTTTTTACCTGCCTTTGTGGTTTTACCGACCGATTATTTCATTATGCTTGTTTTCTCTGCCGAAAAATATAACCGGAAAATAATAATCACAATAACACCTCCCACCATCATGCTTTTATCGCACACACACCCACGCACGCGCGCATGAATAAATATAATACAACAATATAATATGTATTATAATGCATATTGTTATTAGGTAGTTATAATATTTTGTGAATAGTTAACTGGTACCCACGCCATCGTGTTTAAGCGGGTACCTACTGCACGCCTAGTGTCTATACCAATAATAATAATAATAATAATAATAATATAATAACAACAATGAAAGTTTATTATGCTTTGGTGTTTCAGGCTATATAGCGCCCCACGCGCTCCTAGTTTGAACGATGTAGCAACGCCGAAAACAAATTATAATTACAAATTACAAATTATAATTATAAGTACAATATCCTATAATGCAGGGATACTATACCAGTTTAGGTTTTTCCATGCCTATACAGGGCAAGAGGTTATCGCGTCGATAGCATACGTTTTCATTTCTCAATCTTCTTATTGTGCTTAAAGTTATGTTCAGTAGGTACTGAATGTAAATGTATTAATCCAGTGGTTCCCAAACTTATTTGGTCCGCGGCTACCTTTTGACATGTATATGTCTTATGGCTACGGTCATTCTATAATTTTGTGCGACACGAAGAGTGTTACCGTTACAGTTGCCATGACAACCAAACAATAAATAATCTTATAACGTCTCTAGGTTACCCCCAGCAACCGATGATTAATATATTTAGATTACCATAGCAACCTAATTATACTTTGTTAGATTCTGAGCGTAGCGATGAATGTATTACATTTACAAGACATATACGATATACATGTCTGATGTATCTACATTCTACATGCAGTGGATGACACTACCTTTTTATTTTTGAACTAAGATCTTCTAAGGGCACCCTTCACATGTCATAGCAATATAGCATGGCTAATCATAGGAGATAAAAAAAAACCTGAAAATATATATGTATTATAATGGGTAATATGAAAATATATATTTAATTAAAATTATACATAATTTATAAATTTTGATTTGCATAATCGTAATTGTTTCAATCGCCGCCATCGTCGGGTTTTCAAATTTATGGCAGTACGGCACCCCTGTCAAGACACCGCGATGTACACTTCGGGAATCGCTGTATTTATCAATTTATCAGGTAGTCATTTGTTATATGTGAATATTAAAGTTAACTAGTAACACGGCATCGTGATGCTTACTTGAGTATACCGCGCTAAACAATTAAACCTATGACGATGACAAATGACAATAATATTATAATAATAACAATGAAAATATAGTATGGTTTGGTGCCTCAGCCATAGTGTTCCACGTGTTCCGTGTTTGAACGATAAAGTAACGCCGAAAATAAATTATAATAATAATATGATTTATTGCAGCAAACGAGAAATACATATTAAATGCTAACGATTTAAACATCACAGCTGTAACTAATAATAATGTGTTATAGGTACCTAGTTCATTTACTAGGTAAATACAAATTAAAAATGAAAAATATATATTTATTTTTACTGTATTAAACTATTATGAGTTTATTGTGTTGTATTATAATTGTTGTTTATGTAATATTTCAATATTTCATCATCATTGTATAGTGTGCTGTACTGCCACCGCATCAATTTCACCCTACCTATTTATTATTATTATTATTCATAGCTACCTACCAGTTGTAGTATTATATTCGCGGACGACCGTTTTCGGTTAACCGATTATCACTATATGTAGAGTATAGATCACATAATACATATACATAAGCTCTCGTATTATAATACTATATATTGTGCATATTATATAATGTTTTCCGTCCGACTACTGTCGTATCGGGTTTACAATAAAATATTCTCGTGACCTCGGTTAGGTCACCTTAATAATTATTGACCCTATATCATTATAATATCAATCATATTACTATCACACTAACCTACTGACGCGGTTCGTGTTAGTTAAACTGAACGTGTGCCATCATCCGATAACGTGTGATTATTATTAATTTTATAGGTTTCAATTTTTTTATGCCCGTGTCCCGATAGGGGATATTTTAACTCGTGGGCGTTAAGGATTTGTAACGCAAAATATCATAACTATACCTAAGTACGTTTTACACTGTCAAAAGTACAGTCATAGCTCGCATTTTAATAATAATAATAAAAACAATTTACAGCGTTATTATTCCTCTGCACCTGCAGCAACAATGCGTCTACAACGCTCTATCGCGAATCTGCAAAAAGTAATAATGCTTTGTCTCTGCAGAATGTGTTTTTGTATATTATGTAGGTATACGTACCTAGGTACATAATTGTGTATGTTATTCGTTTCTTACATAACTTTTATATATATTATCCTACACAGTATAACGTAAGTATGTGTAATTTCGTTTTACTGATATTTCGCATTGTTTACGATATACTATTAATATTATGTTCGTTGTTCGTGTAACTGTTTATAATCAATGCACATAGCGCATGACATATCGCTTAATGAATAATATTGACTCGGATTCAAAATACATCGTCTCTACAAAGTCGAAATTGCGATTTTGAGTCCATATTCCACACCTACATGTCAGACGTACATATTATTATCCCCAGCTCCTCAACCAAATCAAAAAATACGCACAGTAATTTTACATTATGTCGGTGGATCGTTATCGTCATCGTAGGTACCTAAGTAAAAACAACATTTTAGTACTTCCCTATTGCAGTCAATTATTACTTCAAATTCCAATACATTTAAAATTAATGTTTATAACTGTTTTTGGTTTTATTTACTAAAGAAAATTGTATTTCTACAAACCTTTACAAACAATACCTATGGTTGAGATGAAAAAATGGGGTTTTTGACATTTCACTTATTCCTGCTCCATCGGTTTTGAAATTCTTTTAACTTTTTTTGGTTAAAATTGTTATGCCTTTTTTTATTTTGGATCGGGTAATTAAATGTCCGTCTTAATGGTACGGTTTATGAATTTATTTTTAATATTTAACTATACTATACCTACTGATGACGGAAATAATTTCAAATAAATTATAACTATAACATAACATTGGATGACAATATTTTACTATGCGCAGCTGACATCGTTTAATGTTTATGTATCAAAACTTTATAATATATTATATCTTATTTTATGATTAGCTTGGTACACATTTCTTTTTTTATTTGTTCAATTCGTTTTTCTATCTATTCCTAGTATTGTCTCTTTTTATAATTTTTATCACGCAAATACAGAATACTATTGGTCTTTAATGCATTTCTTGTATTTAAGTGTGAGTACAAATAATTTATAGTCTCATTTTATTATTCTCAAAACATTATTAAACGACATTTTGATCATTAAGCTAAATGTTTTCCGTCTCATATATAATATGCTCGTTCGTGTCACACAACCGTAATTAGTTTAACGTATGTACATTTCATCCCATATAATAATAGTATTTATATTTTTAGAAGATGATATTATGTTGTTTCATCTACAGTTTATTTCGATGTACAACTCATCATTTTTACACGCTTTTGTTTTATCTAACAAAAATAATTATTTTATCTTATTCTTAATGCTTCATATTATTTTACACGGTCGATTACAACAACATTTATCTTTATTTATCTTAATGGTATATCTATACGAACATTAGTCATTTGTTATCATACGAACTACACGATTTATTAATTTTTAACGTTTTTTTTTAATTTAAAATAAGACACATAAAGTTGACAACTATATCTTGACGGTTTTTTATTTTATTACCGTATTTCCGTCTTCTTATTCTACTTAAGTATTAAGATTGTACGAGCTGCAAGTTATTATACGACCATGGCTTAACCACAAAATACACTGCATTAATACCATATTTATTCTATAAATTATGTGATTGTGGTACGCACGCGTTATACAAACAGCGGTATAGGCTATATTATTTTCTACGAACGCGGAGATTAATGTGTTAAAACAATAGCAGGTAGGTAAATCTACAATATTTTACAAACGAAATAATCTAATATTTGTCTAAACATAGTTGACTATACTTACAGTCACCTGTTTTGTTGTGATGTAAAAAGAGTATAAGAATTTTATTATTTTTTTAGACTATGTTTTTTGTTATGTTTCATAAAATCATCACTCGATGATCATAATGATTTCATATCTGATTTAGTGATTATGTTAGATAGTTATTATGTTATTTGTATAACGTACTATGTAAGAAATATTTCTATAATATTTGTTATTAACACTTAATTAAGTCGAGGAGTTTACTGTACTTTCTACTATAGTTTTAAATTAGAATTTGTTTTTTTTTATCTTTTGTTAACATGAAATTACTCTAAAAATCAATTTCATGCAATTTCAGAACCATATATATCAGTTAATTCAATGCGACAGACTGTCGATGGAAAATCAAGTGGTTGGACCGACAACATTATCAGCTATACATTGTGTCCCTGACCACCTCAAAAATTATTATAAGTTCGTCGTAGGTAATTTCACCGCGTATGATTAGGATATTAATATCTATGCACACCTGCGGAAAAACATCATAAATGCAACTCGGTGGCATCAATATTGACCAAACTGTATGCAGTATGCATACATTTTTTTGGCAGAAGTGAAGGGTGATTTAACACCTCTATCGAAATCTATATATTATATACGTCTAATCTATACGCGGCGTCACTAACTGCTGCAGCAGCAAGTTCACACATGACATGTTTACAATACGTAATAATTACAATTGAAATAATAATATAATAATAACCCCAAACAATACACGGTAGTAAATTAACGATATGGTATTGTTATTATTGTTAATTACTACACGATCGCGTACCTGGTGACGGTCGTCGTTCTCGCCTATGTAATAATATTATCATCATAAGACAGTATTCCGTTGAATTACGGCCGTGCATGTTCGGTCGGAATGGCAGTGGCGGCGGCGCTATCAAAAGTTTATGCGACGCGGGGCGGCAATTTCGCAGCGGGAGCGTGCGCCCGCATGTATAATCGTCTCGAATCAAGTCGGTTGGTTGGGCCGCCCAGTGTAGCTTTTCCCATCGGATCAGCATCCGGCCGGCGAGGGTGGCTGCGGTGGCGGCGGGGTGGATGTTTTTCAAGCACAAGAGCAAATAGTATGATATTCGACGAGGAGCCGGTTGGGCGACTGGAACAAAACGAAAATATATATATATATATAAAAAGCCCGAGCGAGTCCGATGGGTGGGGTAGGGGGGGGATAGCATAATACAAAAACGAGAGGAGAGTTTGTTTTTAAGCAGAAACGCCAATAAAACATCATTTGCGGGGCGGGGTGAGTGCGTACGTATACATTGTATTGTGTATATATGTATATATGTACGTAATATATCACCGCGGTGTAGGAGAAAAAGCTGTTCAGCTCGGTAATCTCCGTACGCGGGAATCACGACACACAAATGAAAAGAAGAAAAAAGCGCAAACGCCCTACCTCTCACTCTCACTCTTTCCACATCCCTCGTCCGTCACCCGCGCGTATTTGGGCGGCTTCGGATGTCACTCCGCGCGCAGTCCTCCTCGTCGACCGGCCAACGTGCTCACAACTACAGTTGTACTACACACTCGCACAGCACTACACACACACACACACACACACATTTATATATATTACATGCGTATGTATCTAAAATATTATACAGTGTGCATAACTACCCCCAACGAGCACAATACGCAGAGTGGTGCTCGACACTTGTACACCGCGATCGACGACCGGGACCTTTGTGCCGTTTTTTTCCCGCTCACTCACTCTCTCTCACTGTATTTTTATTTTATTTTTTTTTTTTTTAATGCGTCCGGCAAACAATCGTTTGTATTTTAATCGTTATTCGTTCGCAGCTGTTTTCGGGTACGGCGACGATGACGACCACGACAACGACAATATAATCACATCGTACACTGTATTAGGTATACATTATTATTATTATGTATAATATTATGTGCACGGCCCACTCGTGTCACCACGCGAGGTCGAAACTGCACGCCGCCGAGCTTTGCAGCAATAATATGATATTATTATTATTATTATTATTATTACTATTATTACTATTATTACTATTATTATTACTATACATAATGTTATATTGTACACTGAACATCGTAGAGTATGGTATTTTCTCCAATGATGTTCGGCGGAGTTGTTTTTCGCGCCACTTATCGACACACCGTTTTAAGTTTACACAGATCCCCACTGTGAATATCATAATACACGAACGAGCTCCGCATCTGTCAAATTGTTCATTCGGTATGATACATTTTGTGAAGGTACTTAAATATGTAATATCACAATATGCAAATTCATCGTTCGGCGTTTTGCCATGCTTAGAAACTCTTGATAATGTTATATTATACTATACTGCAACCACTATGCAGCAATATATAATAAGTAATAACAATATCGCGCGTACTTTTCGGTGATCGTGTCAAGGTTCCCAAAACTGTTATTATTGTTTATTGTTATGCCGAAAACGACACATCATTAAAATTTGGTAAAAAAAAACCGATACGACAACTTACCAGTTCGATTTTTAATTCATATAATAGTATATTGTATGTGACATGTCTGCAGGTTGAGTTTCGTCCGATGAGATAAGTTATAGTATAGGTAATAATATTATGGCTCGTTGGAGTTATAACCATTTTGTACGATTTTTCCAGATGCCAGTTTATTTATAATATCCAATACCTATGTCCTATATAGCCATCTGTATAGTAATTTTTGGTTAATTTGTTTAAAACTCGAAAACAAAACCAGTTCGGACACCTATTGAACTTTGAGTTCATAAGCACTAAACTATCCCGAACAAACGCAATAATATACAAGACTGTTTATTCATTTAGTTAGGATGAATATGCCAAACACGATATTATTTGGACCTTCCTATACATATACTTACAAAAAAAAAAAAAATGTTTGGTTCACGAATCGTTGTTTAGTTAGGTACCTAAATCATGCATACGACATTGATGACCGAGCAGCAATCTCTATGATATGTATTATGTATAAACATTTTCAGACCAAATACGAGTATATAATTATCGTATAATACTATAATATAATATATTATTATGCATTCAGTTTTTAGAATAGGACATTAATGTTTTTAGTTTTTAGGTTATACCAACGTATCTTACTGATAGTGACAACACAATACACATATTAGGCTATATTATGAAAAGAGCAAACATAATTTATATCCAATTTCACATTATTGTTAGCAGTTATTAAATTATTTAATTAGTCATTTTTGTACCTACCTAATTAGGTACTATTATTTTTGAGACTTTATGCTTTTGAATACAAAGTATTAAAATAAAATCCCAAGTGTACTTTTATTTTGAATTCTATGATAAATTCTCTATTGATTTGGTCTCCACCTTTTTTACAATGTTTTGAAATCATATTATTTTTGTTAAGTAAAGTTGATCCAATTGTAAAAAACACTTTTAATTCAAAAAGTATAAACTTTTTTTAAATATTTTATGAGAATTTTAAAATAGATACTAGTTAAAGTCTAAATATTTTTTTTGAAAAATTAAAACTTTTCAAATTAATAAGTCTTACCTCAAAAAAAAAATCATAAAAAATAAACCACTCTAAATATTTTACAATCAAAATTGTTCTAAAAACCAGATTTTCAAATTGGATATTTTCAAATTTTCAAAATAAATTTAAATCAGATTATATATGTTTTATTTTCAGTATTAAAAAATAAAAATAAAAAATGTTATATATTTTAATATGTGTAGCGCATAAGTCAATAAATTATATAGAAAAAAATTCAAAACATATTGATACAAAAGTAATTTCATTTGTCAGGTCTTCCTGTTCACTCTGTATATTCTATTATAATTATTTACTAACTAACGTTATTATATTTGTTGGTGAATGTACGCAAAAACCTTAATGTTTCTGGAACTGAAATTAATGTTAATTGTATGAATATTATATTTGGGTATTGTAAACATTTACTTTTTCTGGATATTATTTCTGATGATTATAGTAGTACTATATAGAACTGAAAAAATAGAGCCTTCAAGACTATTATATTTTTTATATATAAAAGAAAATACCTTATAAAAAAAAATTGAATAATTAAACTTTGAAGTCAACTTGTTTTTACTCGTTCCAATTTACATACTTTAATAAATTGTCTTATTGTTTAATGATGTTTAGGTTCCCAAAAAATAAGCAATGCTATATGGAATAAAATGTCATTATTAAAAAAGTTTATGAACATCAGTGGTATTCTTTCTTATATAAACAAAATGTAATGTTTATTTCTTCTTTAATAAATAACAAATTAGTTACGAACACAGTAAAAAAAACTGTGATTGAGTTCAAAGAGATTTCAAAGTAATATTTCTCTCATTTTTATTATTAAAATGATTAAATAAAATGTAATAAATTAAACAAAGTTGTTATTGAATATTTCAATTAAATATAATTTAAATGTGTCCTCGATTCTGAAATGATTGTTGTGTATATTTCGTCATACATACAACACTGTTATATTTGCGCTTTTATCAAATATAATATTTTAATACTATGATTTATGAACGAAAACCTTTAAAATGTAATATTTAAATAAATAATTTTTATCTGTTGAAAATTAAAAAAAAATCGTTGATATTATTATATAATATATCAAACCAAACGTCCCTTAGAACGTTATTTTAAGGGGTCTAGCTCATAATAAAATATAAAGACCCCTCAAAATATTGTAGGAACATGAAATGTAGTTAAAACGACACATTTCATTAAGTGTAAGTATATGATAATCTAAAATATATTTTACCTTTTTCAGCTAAGACGACACATTTTATTGAGTGTAAGTATAAACTATCCATAATTATATCTTACATTTTTAAGGGAAGGAAATAGGATTAAAAATAAATGAAGATAAGACAAAATACTTGGCCGTATGACTAGAAATATTTGCAGAGTAGGACACTTGAATATTGGTGACTACAAATTTGAAAGAGTGGTTAATTTCAAGTACTTAGGGGTGGACATTAATAAAGATGCAAATAACCAATAAAAAACAAAACGATTAGCAGCGGCAAACAAATGCTATTTTAGTACCCTTATTTAAATCATGTATCATGGAAGTTCACGAATTTCATTAAAATAACGGCACTCCATATAATATTGGCTATACCTCTTGTGAGGCATGACGCATGATAATATTGTGCAAAAAGTGCGCATATAGATCAGTAGTGGATACGTAAAATGTGGCGCTGTGAAATGATTTTATAACTACAACAGAGATCAAATTTCTAAAACATCTTCGGAAGACTTAAATAAAACTATATTTCGTTAGATTTAAAAATAATAATTACTATAGTGCCATACTATCAGTATCTCTGAACAAGAAATATTTGAAAATATTGTTAGTGCATATTAAAAATGCTCGTTTTTATTTCCTTTTATTATTGTTATTTATTTATTTATATTATTAATTATTGTGTTTTATCGGGTATCTAAATATGTGTTCCGGATGACTTTTGCGCCTCAAAGTATTTTACGAAAAAATGTTTATTATCATGAACCCGTCGATATATTTATAAATGGCTGACCGAATACGCAGAAACGGTCAAACGGTGGGCGTACAAAAAACTTTCCATGTGGAAACACTCCGAAGATTTCTTTCAGACTATATCAAAGGATCGCACGCCGTCGTGGAATGATATTTCCTTGACAAAATATGATTTACAACCGCCTATGAGTTTTAACGGTTGTAAAAAAAAAAGGTTTTTTTTTCAGAACACACTGATTATTCACACAAATAATATTGTTCGCCATTACATCGTAAACGGTGGGGCATTTTAGTGTTTTCTTTTTTTAACACACAAAGTCGCAAAACGATTTAATGTGCCGTTTGACTATAAAAAAAATTACATTGTAACTATCGGATGCCAGTTAAAATAATAAAATACGCATGTTTCCGTTGCGGCGAAAAATGCGTATACTCTTGCGATATTATTATATATGCGTAGCGTATTAAAATGTGCACCGAATGACGTGTGAACATCCGAAGGAATACAATTATAATATATATATATATATATTATAATAGCGCGAGCTATTTTGGACCGCTCTATACCGCACTGGTATATATACTGTATTGTGGTCGTCCGCAGCAAAGTCAATAGTGTTCTTTAACGTTTTTAATTGCCTATAATCGAATCGCCAGTAATCTTTCAACACGCGCGTGCGATAAAACACGATTTTCACGCGACACAAAAAATTGCAGTATTAAAAAAACACACACACACACAGACACACTAAGCCAAACAATTTTTGTTTATTATTATTATTATAATCTTTTATTTTTTTCTCGTCGCCGCTTAAATTTTCTTTGGCAACTGATATCGAATTTTTAAATAGATCAAAAAAAAAAAGATAAAAATAATAATAATTAAATAGAGAATGAAAAAAATAGCTCATCGCAGAGAGAGAGAACAATCACCAATTAGTCGTCAGTTATTGTCAAAATATAGCACACACACACTGACACATGCAATACACATTCCATATTATTCTTGAAATATGTGTCAAAACGATTTTCACTCGAGTTGCAAACAGCTGCAGTAGAAATTATGTTTTTAATAGACTCTTATTATTCATGCCATCTTTAAATATTGTTTGTAAAACGCCTACAATATAAAAATGTTCTAAATATTGTGAGAAATTTAAAAAAAAATATTATATTTGATACATGTTTAGATATTTACGAAAATCCTATACTCTTTTTTGTATTTGATATAACGTAGTAAATATCATACATTTTATAAATTATTGATAGGGGCCGATGTGCAGTACGCTAACCTACCTAAACGATAATATTGCTGCAATTTTCAAATTAAAGTTAATACAAAATATTATTCAATTAATAACGTTTTATTTTGTTATAAACTAATAAACTATAACATAACAATTTTTAAATCCTATTGATTTGCAACATTTCTAAAAACCTCCAAATAGTAGAAATAACAGTTTTAAGTAACTAAATAATATGATATGTATATAATATTATATTATATGGATGGACACTGCAACCTTAAGTTTACTTTGGGACGTAACCTTTTATAACCGGCTACTATTACTTTTTTCACAAAATAAACGTCTATGACGTACTTTGTGAATAAAAACCATAATATTAGAAACTAATCAGAAAATTGTATTATATTTTATTCACAAAGCGCGGACAACTGTTTGTTATTTGCATGAAACGATAACACCTATTATTATAACTTTTTTTTGTATACCTATATACCTCAACTGCTGAGGTTATTGCCGTTTCGGAAACACATTTTTTATAATAAGTCTTTTTTTAAACACTATCTATAGCTATATATTTTATGACTTATATTTTATTTTATAATACTATTTTTGTATTGTATTATAAATTGCATTATTTTGGTTTTCATTAGAATAATATGAAATACTGCCTGAAATACTAGTTCAGTTAGAAAAATAAAAAATAAAAATTTTAGGATAAATAGATGATAGATTTCGTTAAGAGCTGGATATCCCGTATCTTGAAACTAGTGTGGCATTTTAAATTATTGGTGAACACGACAGACCACAATAGGTATCAATAGGTATCAATGAAAAACAACAATAGGTATTATAGCAGTTAGAAACTTTAGATTATCTTAAAAAAAGATAATGGTTTAAATGTTGTATTTTAGATCAAATTAACGACACAGGGAATATCATATAATATACTTTAATACTTGTATGATATATAAATATGTTTAATTTTTAATTAAATATGAATGCAAACATTTTATTTGCAGACTGTTAGACTAAGAAAGTGTTAGTAGAATTTATTATATATATAAGTTCCTCTGCAACTTTTACAAAGTTTCAAATTAAATTTTACTTTGGATACTTTAGTGAATACAATTATTGTAAACATATTTTCTTCATCAAAGAGATTTTAAATTAAAGATTTATTTTAATTTGTTACCTAGAATGAATCATTTAATTAGTTCTAACAATAATTTTAATTTTTAATGATAATTTTATTTACTTATGAACGATTTAATTCAAATGTCTTTAGTAATAATATAATAATACTTAGGTAACAAAAATATTATATCTGTGCTATTGTTACTTGTTTAAAATTATGTTTATTTAATACACCACTAAAATAACGCTATATTGCAGTAAGTAACATATTTTTTTTTTTTTTTGATCTTAAGCCCGGCATCTATGGCCATTAGCTATATTGGTTTTGTACGTTTTAATGTCGGTAGGAGGGGGGATACGTGTGTGTTGGGTTTGGCAGAGTTTTTGATTGGGCACCCGTAGGTATCTGCAGCCATGCCCGGATGGGGGATGGCGGCACTTGTTCTCCGGACACCGTGACTTGTCCGAAGAAATATGCCGCCCGTGACCAAGGAATCGAGCCGGCATCGGCTGTGTCGCAACCCGCGCCTTAGACCACTCGGCCACTCCGTCCCCCAACATAATATTATATTATATTTTGATGGCACATAACTTTATGATAGATACTTAAGCTACACGAGATGACAATGTTCTGAAGGCGCTATGTAGGGTTATCCATTGTCGTGGTTTGAAGAGTTTTTTTTAAAAATTCTATGCAAATGTAGACGAATTATTATTACTACTTACTTTTATTTACTAATTATAACAGTGTGATAAACGATAATGCAATGTTTAACGATATAAGTAATTTATTAGGGTAGAAAATGAAGAATATCTTATGCGTAAAACCGTTTCCTCTCAACACAAACTACAAAAACTAATTGACTGGTTATTTAATATAAGAGATTTTTTATTTGGGCCATCGAGTCAACTTGAATACTTGAGGTTCCTACTTGTATACAAATATTATTTTTACGTTAATTTGACCTACCTATATTTGTATCGGATACTCGTCCGAGTAATAAACTAGACTTATTGAGAATTCCTCCCCTTCTTATTAGGTATTATACGTAACGGGGTAGACATACAAAACCGAAGTTGTAATATTATTATGATTACTAAACGCCTCAAACGCGGCTGATGCTACTTAGCACGTAAGACTCAAATGTAAATAACTTAGCCACGTAAATGCGGCTCTGTTGAGTCTTCTTATACGAGCCACATATAATAGTATTTCTCAGTGACATAATTTGAGTTGTATAATAAAAGGGTGCCAACATTTGAGCTGGCCAATTTTTCATTGCAGTCTATTTTTTCTTCATCAATTTCTTCTATTAGCAACTATATTGATGAAAATCTGGCAGCTATAGTGGTGGTTAAAAGTCGCTTGGATGATCATTTTTTAAATCTCCACAAAATTACCAAATTCGATTTACGATTTTTTCTAACACGCATAAGTATATTTTATAAATACCTCTATTCGAAACGTATATACTCAATGTTTTTTATATTTTCTGTGATAGCTATATAGGTACTTAGAGGTTCCAGATGTAAAATAATAATTAACAATATTATAAAATCATATGGACGTAAGACGTGCAGTATACGTAATTTTAAATAATAGCAAACATATTACAATATCCGATTTAACGTCACCGTGCAGGTGCGTTTTTCCGAGTGTCTATGTATAAAATTACAAATCGTGAACACGTGGTCGTTGGTGGATCAAGGAGGGGGGGGGGGGGCAAAGAGGGCATTATATTATTCGTATCCGCGTGTCACAAATCACGATATATTATTGTTTTAGTATTTTTTTTTAAAATTATTTCTAAGCAAACTATCCACGGCATCTGTGGCCATTGGATCTAACGTCATTATATTTTAGGTTTATGTTTACATTACATAAATACTTATCTAATGATAAACACAATTAAATTTTTAGGAACAACAAATAATGACAAACAATAAATTAAATTATAGATAACAATTAATTAATTTTTTAATTAGATAACATATTATAGTGAATAATAGAGGTTAAAATGTTCAGGATAAACGCATTACAATTTGTTTATAATGTGAGTTTCTGATAGAACTGGATGACTTCGGAGACGTTGTTGGGTTCAGGATTGAGTGTTTTGGATGGATGATTTCATATTTGAATATATTGTCTTCTCTCCTTTAGTAAATTCTGTATTCAACTAGAATGTGATTAACTATAAGGGAGACCCCACAACAAGCACAAATAGGGGGGAGTGGTCTTCTTTATTCATTAAATGGGAAATGACAGTATATGAAGCGGGTGTGTCCTATACTGAGACAGTTGATGCCGGTCTATTGTGTTTTCTTGTTGTGTTGTGCTGGGAAAAGAAAAGATTGAACAGACTTTTAAATTTAATTTAGCTGGGTGGAGTGTAAATTCCATTCCATTTCACACTGCATTAATGTGTCATCTTCGCTTACTGTCTTTAAGTGGTTATTGTTCCAACCATAGACCTATAAACTTAAATTTAGAGGTCTATGGTTACAAAAAATATGGTACACCTTATATTATGATCATGAGGGCCATCATCTAATATTGTCTGAAATCAAGATTCGTGGGTCACCGTCTGCTGACTCGATTCGTCCGCTTTTCATAGATGGTGCGGCCGAAATAAAGCCTGTTCCTATGCAAGTATTTACTTACTCAGAAAACAGTCTGAAAAAAACCCAAGTTACAGCAGTGGTGTGACGGACCTGCAGGTAAGGATAACCATGGTTAAACCTAAACGACACACGTTGTGGAACTTGAAGAAAAAATTCGTTCAGACGTATGTTTTGTTGCGCTTGATGTAGTCTGTATGACTGTATGACTGTACCCATAGGCGCACTAGACCACTAAAATGTGGGGTGCTATAATTGTAAATGCTTCATAGAGCCGTTGAGGACCTTGCCCCAATATAACCAAAAAGTTTTGATTTATTTTCGGTAAATATTTCATACTTTAAAAACATAAAATTGATAGTATTTCACTATAATAATGGTTGGCTTAAAAAAAACAAGAGGTACTAAATTAGAACTTGGGGGTGATACAGACTGTTTTTAATGATAACCATTATGATTTTAAAAGTAACATTATAAAAGATACCTATATTGTCAAATGGTATAATGTACATTATACACGCTCAAAAAAATGATACTTGTCTTTGGGGATATTTGAAATTATAGGTAGCTAATATTTAAAATATAATATATATATTTTTTAATATTGTATTTGTAAATTCGGGTAATAGAAGTGTGGTAAGGTAATTTATGATTTACAATAAATAACAAAAAATATAATTTATTGTACCTAATACTATGAAATTATTCTGAACAAAATATATGGATAGTATTTTAAATATAGAGTTAAATACATTTGGGAAACAACTGTGATCCTAAGTTATTCTGAGTACTTGAAAAATATTTCAAATACCACCCCAAGTCTGCAGCCAACCATAAATTGACATCAAACATACCACGATGGATACGGCATACCTCCAATAAGTACGCCAGCGCGAAACGGTGTGAGATGGGGAGGGGGGGGGGGAGATAGAGCGATGGTCGTCACTCACACCGAAGCTTCTGAGCCATAAAGAAATGCATGGGAGGAAAAAAAGATGCAGCGATGCATGTAGGATGTCTGCAGAATGGTGTCTTCGGTATAAAGTGTTTGCTTACAGATTTGTATACGAGTGCACGTCCACGATAAGTCTCATCGGTCGGTCGATCGATTCTTCTTGCTGTGCAATGGACTTGGAAGCATCTGCTCAGACAAGACGATTATTATTATTCCGGTCGGACCCACCGCGCCGTTTGGTGCGTACGTCACGGCGGCAACTTGTCTGAAAAGTCGTCGTTGGCATGGATCGCGCTCGGAGTTGGCCGGCTCATCGGTCACGTACGGCTATACAGTACACATATATTACTACTTAACCATATTATTATAACTGTATTCTATAATAGTATAATACGACTGCACGTACAGACGACATGTGCGCTGATGCTGACAAATTGCCCGGTACTATATACATCAAAACGGTCTCTCATCATCTCTCGAGAGAGGGGACCGTTTCGGTCTGGGCCCATCGAAGTATTTCGTACCGTCGCCAGCGTATATATTATTACATATTTTATTATTGTATACACGGTACACACACACACACACACACACACACACACACACATACGAGTGCGCGACGATGATTTCACATGTATTACTATATGACATGACAATACGTTCGTCGCGATGTATTGGTACTATACGATCAGAAACGGTTATGATATTATGTTTTTGGACGATATGAGAACATATTTTATATTTTAGCGGTGGTTAGAGCAATAATATTGTGGTGTAATAATAAGTTTTGTGCCGCACCACAAAGATACTATTTAATTATCTGAAGTAGACCACCACGCATGTCCAACGACCAAAGACGTTACAATCATTATCATTTAAAGCTCGTGCGAACACTTCATTATCGTGAGCTTTTTACTAAGCCTTTTTACGTAAGCCTATCGTGAAACATCAAATGTGTAAATTCGACGCTGACACGAGATAATGCGTTTTTGGAGTTTGAATTATTTTTTTTATTTCATAAATTAATATAGGTTGAACACTTTTGAAAAAAATGTTAATATAGCTGTAATTTTGTATTTTGCATTGCTAAATAAAAAGCTAAAATAATATAGTATAATATTAAATAACAAAACCTAAAACAAATGTATGTATATAAAATCTGCTCGACTACGTGAGATTTATTATTTAGGGGTTACAACATTAAAAGGATACTATTGTAAATTGCACTATAATTAATCCAGCTGTAGGGGCCAGTTCGAATTAATCAATCGGCCGTTTAAAACCACGTCTGAGTGTCAGACACTATCACGGGTCATGACATAAATATACAACTATAATATATACATACTATAGGCAAACACTAATGATTAATATATGCACATTTTAACTTTTAAATTAATGATAAACATATTATTTTAAAATTAGTAACAGTTTTAAGATAGACTTTCTTTTCAAATAATAGCGTGCCGAAAATGGTTGACAATGAGAAATTATTTGCATCGCCACTACGGAATAATAATCTGTTTTAATATATAGGAATAGAAATATTGCGATACACATTTCATTTTTTATTTTATAACAAAATTATCTATTAAACTAATTTGTCAGAGAACTGAAAAATATCAAGCTCAATTCATAATATGCCGAAAAATAATTATAATAAATCAATTAAAATTCATAATGACTAAAACATATTATATTATTTAATATAGAATATAGCTTCATATTGTTAAATGGATTTAAGGAAACTCAAATTATGAAATTAAAATTAAAACTGGTTTAACATGAGTTGATATATCTTATTCTAGTTTTAAACGAGATTGTGTACAATTATCAGCTATTTTGAAACATCGGTATGCTACCCCAGTTATACCGATATTTAAATCTGAAACAATTTTTGATGTTTTACAAAAACATGACAATTAATTCATACCTAGGCCTAGCTATCTGTATTTATTATTTAGGACAAAAATCCTGGTTGTGCACACTGCAACCTCGAGCTGCAGGCGTTATAGAAAAAACAATCAACAACCAAATCGCTAAGTGAGTGATTAACGTAATAACGTGCTTAAAATATCAAACCTTCAAACCATAATAATATTTATATTATAGTTATACCTTATGAGTGAATTGTACACAAATATTTAATTACCTATCGTTTTGAATGCGGAATGTATGGAATTTACAAACATAATAATAATATTATATACCTTTGGCGTTTAGTCATTTGAAAAAAATTGTCTTTTTTAATTGGTCTACAGTTTTTCGTGAGTTATGTAATCAATTTTTTTATTAAATATTATTAAACAAATGTCTCCTCCCCGTACTTTGTATGTGTAAATAAAATCATTAAATAAATGACGGAAAAACATATTAATAAACGTTAAACGAATATTATGATTTTGATATGACACCAAAAAGTCTTTGATGTGCCTCGCGAGTTATGATTTATAATGTAATTTGCTACACGCAGTGATTAATTCAAACTAATCATGTAACTTTCTCTGTCTGATTTACGTGTAAGTTATATTATAATTTGGCGTTCGTACAAAACGAAAATCGCTCTTCTAGAAAAATATTTCAGATGACTCGTGCATCTAGTATGTATATTAGTTAAACAAGAAGACTGCGGTGAATAATAATTATTATAGCGTGGTGATTAATAATGTTTCTGATGGGTGTTTTAATGTGGCGAGTCAATGAGTGTATGACGAAAAACTGATAATACTTATCGCAGGGGAAAAACAAAAACAAAATCGTACGATACCACTACCTACGACGCTTGTCGAAACGAATACGAGAGAAACTATTTGGGCATTGAAGTCGTTTACGATCGAAATAGACAAACTCTTGCAGTAGGAATAATAATGCGCGAATTCTGTGGACCTATTGCAATCACTGCAGTAATAGACTACAGGGTAGACTCAAAATATTAGCGGTGTTGTTTGCTGTAAGATTTCGCAACGTTGATGCATCCAGATGGATGCAACTACGAGATGACTCCATTTTAGATTCTGAGCGGAGTGAGGGATCTAGTGGCTATACAATGGTGTTTATTTTTTTTTTTATCCTGTATACAAAATGTCTACCCAAAACGATTGCTTCGATTTCAACATATCGCATCTTATCTTTTAGAAAATTGGATGAAAATGGTACTTTAGACAGGTAATTTTTCAATTTTCTCAATAGTTATTTAATGCCACGGGAAAAAAAACACCGACAAATTACAAAAAACCGCTAAAAATGGGATTTTAATTTATAACGCTTTGTTTATCACCATAGAAACAAATAAAAATAAAAATAACGATTTAAGTTATTTTTTTGTAATTTATAATATTAATTCAACTAACAGGCTATAATAAAATATAATAACATTATAAAATATCTAGACTATCAAACCTCAGAATCGTTTTTCGTACACAATGATATGATATCGTTGAATTTAAATTTAATACAATCCATTATACAAAGACACACCTTTAACCTACTGTACAGCAGTGTGACATCCATTTACCCACTTTTTTTAAGAAAAAGTTTTGTATAAAGTATAAAGTAAACCATAATACTTGACAGTTTACACGACGTTTATATTTTTATTTTTGTTATTTGAGAAATGCACAAAGAAAATAATTATCAAGAAGAAAGTAACATGTTACTAAATATTTTTCATCTGCAAAGAAAATTTAGGAATCACATGGATAAGTTTTTTTAAACATAATTTACCTATAATATGTTTTTGAGCTGGACACACTTTATTTATTCTTATAGACTTTGTATATCGTAAATCAACAACTATTATAATACTCAATCAATCTATGATAGCATGCTACTAGATATTTTTCCTCTATACCCCAAAACATATTAAGTAATATGATTACTTAATTTTCGCTGCAGAGGAAAAATATCTGTAGCAACATGTTACTTTATCTTGGGAGGGGGTTACTGGTGTCTTTTTTTTTGTTTTACATTTCTATGGCATACACAAAACATTACACAAAAGTGGTTTGAAAATAAAAAGTTGTATCCAGCTCAAAATCATATCTATCTTATTAAATAAACTTTATTAGAATAATTGTATCTATACCGATACCGTTCATTGGTTCATTCATAATATTATGGAATACATTTATTTTTTTAAATAAATAAGTATACAATCCGTGCATAATAAAAAATGTGATAAAAGTTATTTACATGAAAAAGCCACCCGGTTATGATACCATTATATCTTTTGATTTTTAAATTTGATTTTTTATCTATTATCAGATGGAATATTAAAATAACCTTTAAATTGTTTTCTCAATCCCTAAAAATAATTTAATTATTGTTGCTCGAATATCCATGTTATTTAAAAGTTTAAATTATGTAATTATTACGTATAAGAACTAAATATGAAAAAGCTGAAGTAATAATATTATTAATATTAATTTATTATATATAAACGACAAAATCAACTAGCAAAACAAGTCAAATTATCTGTTTATTGAACTGGGATTAATAAACATACAGCTTTATTTTTACTAATTATTTTTTTTTATTTATTAGACTATAGCATATACTATTGTATACCTACCAAAGCAGTACCTACTGTTATTTCACTCACTTTTGAATATTTTTTTCTTTATCGCATGTTACCAAAGAAAACGATTTTATCATAAAATGGAGTTGTCTGGTCGTTGCATATTGGACCCTTCAAATGCATTCTGTAGTAGTGACTTCTTTTAAGACCCATAATAATATTATTATTACGGCGTGCGAATGCGTATTGTATTTTTACTTGAAAAGTGATGGGTGGTATTTTTTTACTGTATTAAATTCTAATTTTCTGTTGAAAGATAAGAACGTTTAATAGTCAATAAGTGCATAAATTAATTAAGGTAACAAATAAATATTAACATCAATATAATAAATTTTTTTTTTAGAAATAGGTACTTCTTTATATTTTATTTTAATAATTATAAAGTATAATTGTAGGTAAGTAGTTACATAGATAGTTTAATATGCCGTTTAATGTTTATGGTCATACAATATAGATTTGTGGCGTGGCGCGGTGGTTGCGATCGATCGTGAAACGCGATCTGAGAGTAAGCACCGGCCGTTGCCATTAGTTCCCGGATGGGTGTCCACCCGGGTTCTTAGAGGCAAATCCTTCCCACACATAAACAAACGAGTCAAAAACCAACCATACCCGCCCCTACAATTACAAACCTACTAAGAACTTACTAATGGTTACAGTCGCCGGGATTAAGTTCAATAAAAATAACTAAATAAATATATATATATATATAGATTTAGTCTATTATTAGATAAAATAATAAAATTATATGAATGATGCAGGTAATTTTACAATCCTATAATACATTTTAAAATGAAAATATTTCTATATTAATGATTATTCAACATTATTTTAACAAGATAATTAATAATAATACCACGTCACTTTAAACTAATAATATTATTGAACACATCGAAAAATTCCAAGTCAATAAATCAATTCACTCGAAAATAGTAAAACTAACTTAAAACTACTAACCATATGGTTAATGACCAGCCTTGGTCTTGCGTTTTATGTATCGAATATCAATATCACAATAGGTATATATTACATTAATATCGCGCATCCCAAAAACGTGAAACCGTCACGCTACCGGTGGGAGATCTCTCGACAAAAATAAGCCACGTAGCACGATAATAATAATATACGCTATTATATTGTATAGTATAACGCCTTATAATATCGCCGTACGAACCGGCGGACGGATACCAACGGAGTTTGGGACGACCGCAAGGTGATTGATGAAGAAAAGAAGTCTGACTTTTTACGTGAATATTATAGTGTCGGCCGCGGACAGAAACAATCGGAATAACGTCGTCGTTGTGCA
This sequence comes from Metopolophium dirhodum, assembly GCF_019925205.1. NCBI lineage: Eukaryota > Metazoa > Arthropoda > Insecta > Hemiptera > Aphididae > Metopolophium > Metopolophium dirhodum. The sequence goes on from NC_083566.1 coordinate 5,416,554, forward strand.
GGGGGGAAATAAATTACGTCGTCTATCACTGGTTTTTTTTTTCCGTTTAGTTTCGTGTCCGCTCGACGACCATACGTCGACGTGCTCGTCATCGTGGCAGAGCAGTCGTGTGGCTATGTCGTACACGACCGTCGCCTTCTTCTTATAACGTATCGTAGTGCAGCAGCAGCGGAGTATGTGTGTGTGTGTGCGTGTTAATTAGCGCATCAGCGCGCGACGTCAAAATCGGTCCAACTCGACGCAATAATAATAATAATAATAATGATAGTACAAGATAGTCGTAATACGCTACTGCACACGGCTAGTATATATTTTTTTAATATATATATATATTATATTATAATATTATACAGAGTGACGAGAATCCCATTAACGCTGCCGCCACCGTCGTCGAGGACGCGTTTCCGACCGTTTTTAATTTTGTCGACACGCGTTTTCGCTCCCTTTGCGGTGACAAATTGATCTGAGACTTAGACCTCCGCCGCCACCAAAGTCATTCGTCCCCACGCGCCGCCCGGCAGAAATGTTAATTAACTATAATATATACTATAGATACCTATAACTATGTACATAATGTATTAAAATATATGAAACTATACTGCGCTGACTCATCTGGCACACTCGCTCGCGCGCTGTACCGTAACAAGACGCGTCTCGCCAGATAAATACTTCATATTATTATTATATTATACATGTATACCGGCTACCAAGTGATCCGTTTAACCTTATACATTAATTATTTCTAATACGGTTTGGAAAATAATGTTTCTATATAGAAATTCTTGCTGTACATTGTTGATGAAATATAATTCATTTTCTTATCACGTTTTTTTATGTGTGTTATTTTTTTTTCCTAACGACGACCTGAAAGTCCGTACAAAATAAATTTTGTGTGAACAGTTTGAATAAGTGCGTATACGTTACAAACATTTTTGAAGCAACAGCTGCGCGACCTAAGCATAAAAGTGAACACAAGAGCTGGTATTATCGTGAAGTGGCTGAAGGAAATATTATACTTCATCCAAACTTCTATAACGCACTCTATTTGTTCAACAGTCCATAATTTATTATTATGTAAATATGATATCAGAAAATTATTCGGCTTTAGAATTCGAAATTTGAATAGCGGATCACAATTTAAAATTGTTACACACTCTGTATAGTGTATACTAGGTATACCAGGTAGGTACTTAATAGAACAACCAAAATTGGAAGGAATCGCTATACTGCTATATAGTGATACTAAATAATAATAGCATGAATATTTGTAAAACATACACACAATTGCACAATAATAAGAGACAACAAACAGAGTTTACCACTCGTTATTGCTAAATGTTTTAATATGAGACTGTTTAGACATACGCCTCACAAATGTTACAACTAATAGGGAATCGTCGCTGACTTGGGAGACCACCAAAAGACAGGATCACCTAAACTACAAATCGAGATCCACGTTTAGCATATCCACCTACACCCTTTTGATAATACTGTATATTATTAGGGTAGTGGTGGCGTGAATTTTTTTTTTCTATGAAACGACTATTTAAAATAAGTACCCGCCTACCAATTTTTCCCGTGGTAATGTGGATGGCTATAACCCCAAACCACCTCAACTACTAAACCCAATTCATAAAAGTATATAATTTATTCATATATTTATTATAAATGAACCTATCATTAAAATACTCACCCCCGCCTTCACATAAAAAGTTCGCTTCATAAAATAGATATTTACGCAGCCACTGTCTGCACTGTCTGCACTTTTTCAGTATAGGTCTAAAATCAGAAATGTCTTAAGTGGTTTTCAAACAGTTATTGACGGATAGGAGTAACCAAGACTATTCAGAACAGAATTATAACATTATCGACGTATTTAATGTGAATAATTTATTGGTATTGGGAAGCCATAATCTATGTAGGTTCGTATTAATAACATTTACAAATTAATAATAACCATTTCATATTAATTATCAGTGGTTACACCAGCAGCAAAGCAGTAATAACTTATTTTTCCTATTCCTACAAAAACGGAGTGGTTGGCACAGAGCTGGACTGTAATAAGTATAATATTATTATGATATTGTTAATACACTTAGTCCGTCACGAGTTTTTTTTGAAGCAATTCGTATTATAATTATGTAATTGCGTAGAAATTATCGTCAAAAGTCCTATTTATCTTGTGGCACTCGTCAAACAATGCCCCAAAGAACAAACATCGATTCACGAATAATATGACGCGCGATTTTTTATCTGTTGTTTTTGAGCTTAACGCTACTGAGCTGTACATTTCATACAAGATTTATAATTTTTTATCGTCAGCAGAAGTGTAGGTTGTCTTGTAAAATATTGTAGGATGCATATGCATTTTGTGGTGGCCAACTCTACGCTACTGTTACCATGGAATTATGCCTATCTCAATTTATTTTTTAGGTCAAAACTGGTCCAAAAAAAAAAGTTCACTTGGAAAGGACTGTCAACGATTACTGCGTAGGTATTGAAGATTATATTAATATAACAAATCGTCCGCCACGATATTAATTAATATAGTATTTTATAATTTTCTCGTTATTTGTCCCGGACCACCGCCACATAGTCACGACTACTTTGAACTTTCAGTTATCAACACCGCGGTCGGCCATAAACACACGCACACATATTATTATGAATGTTTACATACTTAGAAAAATGATTCGTTTATCAAAGATTGATTTTTGTTATTTTTAGCCTTCTTCCTGAAAACAGTACATATTAGTTTTACTCGGAGCCAACGAGATAGAGAAACGAAAAACGGAACAGTTTGTGACCATGCAGGTCGTCTTATGCAGTTATAGGACTTCTGAGTTATTCAACAATTCCCAGTAGGTATCTGAAATTCGACGTAGTAGAAATATTATAAAAAGTTCATAATATAGTATCAGACATCGGCATCGGCATCGCCTACTTTATAAAGTACAATATGTTGATACCTAGGTTTTGACACTATCAAAATAATCCAATGTTATATACGTGAGTACCTATATTATTTCTAAAATCTAAAATCAAATAAATCTAAACCAGAGTCGGTGCGCACGCATAAACCTATTACTACTGTAATGGATTCCTGCAGCGGCAAGTACCAACACCGTTAGTATACATCACCGCAGAATATAAATACCTATTTGATTAATCAATAGAAAATACAACACAAATGGGTGTTTATCACTTGAGCTCGGCCCATGACGACGCCGATCCGACTAAAAGTCAAAAATTTGTATTTAACATATATAATTATTAGATAATAATAATAATAATAATAATAATATACACGACTGGCGTATTACAACAGTATTAAACCGAGCGTTACACACACGCTGCAAAGGGATTTGACATGCATGTTGAACGTTATTTACGCGGGTCTGTGTGTGTGTGTGTGTGTTCCTCTCTTTTATAATATACTTACACACTTACGCAAATGCACAAACACACACAGGCGCACACGCCGTCGGCACGCCCGAGACGCAACATAAATAACCCACGAGATTAGTAGTTTTGACTGCGCCACAGCCGCTGCCGCCGCGTCAGATTCGGATGCCGAGCTAATATTTTCCACTCAACGCTTCACGGCGACGACGACGTGCTATTATTATCACTCCCGGCGTCGTCTCCGTATAGTGATACAAACCAAACGGTATTATTTATGATGAAACCGTCGTGATATTATTACTGCCTATGCACACTGCGGGCGATAGGGCGCGCGAACTTTAGCGAAAATCGGGAGTGGGGTGAGAGGACTAAGCCCCTCTCCAAAACGTTTAAGCACAACTACAGGCCTTAGCCGCCTCTCCCCTGGCCCTTACAGTTATTACAAAGTGCCTAAAAATATCTAATGATAATTTATTATTGTAAAATGCATTTTCAATAACGATTGGGACGATCATAAATAATATTGACCTGCAGCGCGTGTTTTATCAGCAGTCATCTGCAACCGCCGTCCTGGTTTCGGTTATGAAAATACGCAATAATATTCTATTTGAGCAGATAGTAAATTAGTTCTAATTCAATTGGTTTAATGACTTGATAATTATTTCTGTTTAGAATACTTTTAAAATGTTTATGCTCCTAAATGTGTTTGTACTTTCTTATGGTTAAATTGTTTGATACTTTTTCTACCCTCAATCACTGCCACTACCTACCGTGCGTAAATTATTGTGTATATATAATATATACTATACGGATAAAATAATATGGTGATCTATGTGAAAAAATCCGAACGACCGGCATCGTCTATATATTATGTAGTATATTATTAACGTTATTGCCCATGTTTCGCACCTGGGGACTGGAACCCATCCCCACTCAACATATTATATAAATTATAAACTGTACTGGGGTACAAACGAGTGGCGAAATAAAGACGAAAATAACGGACGAGTGCAGAAGAGTGAAGAGTGTGTCCGTGAGACACAGACAGGCTTCATACACTTAAGCAGGTACGCGTATTGTTATAGGTATTATCTGTATCATACACTTCGTTTTCACCAATATACCAACGTGTGTCTCTAAACCACTTGTGAAATATAATAAAAAAAAATGTCATAGTATTATATGTTATAATACGGTAGCGGTCGTCGCGGCTTGTACAGTCGGCAAACTCGACGAATAGGTACCTATTATGTTCACTGACACGGCCACTTAAACATTTAGTTCAATATACTTTTATCATATACCTATACATGGCCATATGGGACATGAGATATGCACGACGTCGACGATTGGGTGCGACTACGCAATTGGCAATTTTTTATGCGGTTTTTTTTCCAGACTTGTTTTTTTAGACGACCGCTGCAGAGACATACACATACGCACAATATACCTTTTGGGCGATAAACCACCTGCGAGGCTGGCGTTTTAAGGTTTTTGGTTTGTTTTTATTTGTTCTTTTATCATCCCGGGTTAGCTTCAGCAACGATAACCATCTAGGCATCTACATATGCAAGCGTCACTGCTTTCCGTTTACCGACCGTACAGTATAGTAAAATATAGGTACATTTTCGGCCAACAACAAATTTCAATTTTTAGATTTTGGTAACCCTTTATTGTAATATTCGGCATATTATATTTTTCCCCTATATAATAGGGGAAATTAAAATTGTAACACAGCCCCCTCCTCCCAGTAATTACACCGAATTTCCGATTATGGAAGCATTAATAGGTGTCTTTTGTGTTGCATATTCTGTATCCATATTCTATCCATAAGTAAAATGCTGTAACTTTGTTTCATATATTTTGCCCAAGGCTCAATATGAGTTTTCCTGCAAAATTAAATAGTTGGTAACTTGGGGCAGTTATACAAGAAAAAAATAATATAAAATTATGAAATAAGTACCTATACACAAGTTTTAATTATTAAAGTACCATATTAAGCCATATATTAGATCAAGAAAAAACTTTTCATTTAAAAATTGCCGCCGTATTCAATGATTATTTACTGAAATATATTATGTTTAAGTTCAAACTACCCCAAGTGTCCCACTTTTAGGGTACTCCTAAAGATTAAATTGGTAATTTGATATAAATAATAAAATATTGAAACATTTTCTAAATTCTACCTACGACTACCGCCACTACCACGCGTATAATATTGTGCATAGATATGCTAAGGCATAATTATCTACGTGGAAAAATCAGAACGACTGACATTATCTATACCTACATATAATATATTATTGTCCTGGAAGTGTGCTTGAGGCAATAGTTGTGAGACAAGCTGGTAGGGAGTTGAGTAAAGTTTTGATTTGGAAGCGAATAGTGTGTAAAAAAATGAAGCTGTTTCGTTGATACCGAATAATAATGTATTATGTATATATATAGTTGTAGGTGTGCAACATTATAATATTGTCACGTGACGCGTATAATATTTTACATTGTACCTATATCTACACAATTCGTGATTTATATTTCATGTTGTAACATCGTACGAGTTTCGAACCGTTTTCCGCGACAAAGGTTTTGAAAGTTTTTGCAACACGCATACATTATTCATGATGTGCTACAACTTACACGCTACATAACTATATATTACATAGTCACATATATTGCGTATGCGTATAGTCATTTAGGTATGGGTTTACCATTACCAACCATTACAATATAATGCACAATAATAATTATACTGATTAACTGTTTCTGCCGGTATTGTTAACCGTTGGATTTGAAAAGCTTTGTTTTTTTCTTGTAGTCACTGTTCACATCCTTATCCTTAACATCCAACAACCATCGATCAACTACCTATACCATAATATCCATCAATACTGTTATCAATTATTTTTATCAATGATTCTGCACACAACATAATCCTTAATTTCACGTGAAGAATTTTTTGTAAAAATGTTTTGTACAAATGGCCTAAAATTAAACAAATATTATTATACTCAATATTTTACGTTTGTCGAAAAATAATCAAATATCAAATATTTAAATGTATATTTTATTGATTGCAGTGGGTAGGTGGTTGGACGTCGTTAAACTATTTTTGTAATTGTGTTGGACCTTATAAGCTATATCGGTTATTCTTAACTTACACAAATACTTAATTGCACATTTTTATTCGCGTACAGCGTACTAATAACAGCCTTTAAGGAGTACATAGTTTTATTTTATTTGTGTTCTCGTCATGAACAAAACCGAACACGTAAGTTATACTGCCGCTCACGGTTGAATTCATCATTGTGATTCATACACTCAAATAATATAAATATATATTGTATTATATTATATAGACTGCTTTAAAAAAAGAAACACGCATAGACAATATTACGTTGAAATTGTCCCACTCGAAACACATCGCAAAAGCGTATACTGGAGACAAATAATGCTAATGACGATCCCACTCGTCAGCGCGTTTCCATCGCGTAATAACGCGCACAATGCACGCTAATAATATGAAGGAAAAAAAACCAAATGATAGTACCTATAGCTAAGTATGATATTGTGAGAAAAAACACGCATCTCCATTATCCAGACGACGAGAGGCGCGGTTTCATGCACCAGTAAGATATTATAAATGCATGTACCTATATTATAAAAACAATGGGTTTGATTATGATGAAATGTTGCGAATTGACATTTCCAACCAATTTCCCGGACCTTGCCACGGACGCCTTAAGTACCTATGTCATATAATATCATGATAATCAGATTTATATTAGAGTTGTGTGCATGAGAAGTTCCCTAGATATAAATACATAAATAATATCGACAGTTGTTGAGTATTATTCGAAATTGGTGAGTATAAGTAAAATAATTATTGAAAGTTTGACGTGTATCACATACCTACTTACATATTCACATATTATGGTACACAAAGCGGTAAACTTGTCATGACGTTTATCGAATACAATTTAATATAATATTATTATCCATCAACTATGAGGCTGCTGTTAAATTGTAATATTACTATCGCTCGCGCGTGTTTGAATGCACTATAAATGGGTCACGTCGAACTACATATGTACGGACCACATCCTCTTCTGTCCTGTCCTCTGGGACAATAATCAGTGGCAGATAAATTGCATGTGCAAACAACGGTGCATTTCACCGGGACTCCGTCGCTTTGAAATATATACAGTTGGAGCCTCCAATATTATGGATATCAAAGTATCATAAATAAGGACATTATGACGCATAAACATACTAGCCAGGGCCCAGGATTTCACTTCAGGGGGGGGGGAGGGAGCAGATAATTTGTTATATATAGGAGAAACTTATAACTATAGGATCTTTAATAGGTCTGATATGATAATGGCCTGTGGGTATTATAATTGATAATGATTTTGAAGGGTCCTAACATTTTCTTTTGCATCGGATTCCCATAGTTCAAGATTCAAGATCCAGCACTGGCAATAACTCTATCCCACGTGTTGTGTCATGTACTCAATGTTATAGTAATACAATTGTAACGTGATTAGATATAACCTGTCTTATATATAGTATGGGGGGTTTTCAAAGCCCTTTGAGTTATAATTTTAAATATACTTACTAGGAGGATACGGAAAATACATCGTTAAAATAATAAGTTCTAGCTGATGTATTTTATTATTTCACAATCCTAAATATTAGGATTTCACAATATTAACAGACAATCTTAATTTAATATTATTTAGTATTACGTGAAAGACTAACGAATATTATAATAGTCATCCGGGGTTCCTACTTCCTAGTATAAAGTGAGCGCTGGATGAGGTTGGTCTAGAACTTTACTATATCGAATTTGACATAATTTGTCTCTTATATTTGTTAAGATAAATAAGTATCTACCAACCTACCCATAATATATGTACCTATATTGTATAAGTCAGTGGTTTTCAAACTTACATTAAACACGGCACACTGTACGCTTCAATCAATTTTCACGGCACACTGGCCTTTTTTTTTGCACAGAATAATTAGTTCAACAATTTTGTTTTAAATTATAATTATATACATTAAATTAGAAATGTGTGCTTGATGGGAGAACAATTTTTTATTAATTTTATTCTTGGATGAATAGATGACATTTTTCAGGAGGTTTCACTTAATGAATGCTGGCGGCACCCAAATTTGAAAACTTCTGGAATAAGTGTACACGAATGACTATGATATATTGTTTGACAAGCATTATTCCTTATTTCCTAGTTATGTTTAAAGTTTTTAACGGTATCATACTACATCCGTGTTCTATAAATTTATTTTATATATCTATTTTATTTTACTGTCAAATTGCGCCCTCGTATTTACAGCAGTCTGCCACGTATCTGGAATTCTCAAGAAAACAATTAATTTATTGAAAAACACCTATGAAAATAAAATTAAAATAAAAACGATCCGTACACGCTGCAGAAAAATCCACAAGACGCGGTGTAACGCCTATGAAACAGGAGTGCAATTTTAGATTTGTACTTAAGCACCCCTTGTTTTTTCTTCATCTTATTGGCCCACCATACAATTTAGTTTCTGTACGAGCCACCGCGGCTCGACTTTCCCGCAGTCACCCTTACCCCCAATTCACGAATACGCTGACGAATAAAAGTTAAAAATACATACGTTGAAAAATGGAAAACAATAATATATTCGTATAATATATAGTAAGAAAATTAAGGTAGTATAATATATTTATTATTCATACATATGTATACTATTTGTATGCATGACAAAAGCGATTTACAACTTTCAACTTTCCAATTTTTTTTAGTTCATGAAAATATTAAATATAATTAACCCCGTATATACATATAAATATATAATACGTGTATTTACTATGATAAAGAAAAAATGAAAACAATAATTAGTCTGCTTACATTTTGACACCCCTATATTAATTAAAACTTAACTAGCGCTGCTTCTATAATTTACCACATAATACAACCGAAACTTATTTTAGATATGTAGGACCGTGTTATGACATGTGCTGTAGGGACAACATATAAAAACTACATAGCTAAACATAAGTATGTAAGTACGTGTTATTTTAGGTATATAAGGCAGACCTAAAATTAAACATGATTTGGTGGTAAGGGTGACTGCGGGAAAGTCGAGCCACGGTGGCTCGTACAGAAACTAATAGGTAGGACGTAGGTATATATAGGTATATTTTAATATCGTACGTCATAATAAGTATCCTCAAACCGGGGACTGTAATATTTTATCCTGCTACTTATAAGAGCAAGAACGTTTAAAATAATTTTAAGGCAATATTATTAGCTGACCATTATCCGACTTCATGAAAAAAAAACCCCGACCATAATATAATATATTTAATATTATATAGTATATTATACTTATAGTTAAAACATTGATTCAAATAATAAACTGAAATTAAAATGGAATTTAACAACGAGTAATAACAAAAATAATTATATTTGATTTCATAAAATTTGAAATGTTTAAATTGGTGGTTGCATCAAACCTCAAGTTTTGATGTTTTAATATCCTGAATTATATCATACTTATACTGACTTGGGATATTTTTTTCGTTCGTAATAACATCATATTATTACATTGTATGGGTATCTGAAGCAATCTATATATTTTTTCAAAGGAAAATCGTAAAAGTTTGTAGTACAATATATTATGTCTTCCTCGCAGTCAGATTGTTTTTCTCGTAAAATTGATAAATTCTCAAAAGTATTTGAATTTATTATTTTTGATATAATAAAAATGATAATATTATACTAACACTCATACATATTATGAGATTATATTACACATAATCCCGATATCAAATCGTATCTTCCTTAAGCTGATCGCGTCGACGCGGTCTCATAATATCTCCTTTCTCCGTAATAGCTCCTGTAGCAGGTTCTGTTGATTCTCCTTTGCACTAATTAACTTGAGTTTTTCCTGTTCTATGCACACACAAACTTCTACATTTTAAATTCCACATAGCATTACAACATATTATTAAACGAGCTTATCCCCCGTATGGCCGTATAACGAGGACTGAGGTTATAGCCAATGATGACATTTGTGTTTCGTCATTTATTCTATAATATTTAAGAATTTATTCATTATTAAGATACCACTTTTGTACCTTGGACTTACACTCGTTTGTATATGATAAATAAATAAATACCCCATGACGGTTCTTAATGTCCGAGAACGCTATATAATATGTTATATAGATACAATACTCTATGTATTATAAAGATTTTTTGCCATCTATAAACACTCTACCGGATCGAACGCATCGCCATTGTCATGCGTAGGTATATTATGTCACACACGACACACGCACATACAACTGTTATAATACAAGTATTATATTATACTGTATGCGTATTATTATTATTATTATTATTATTCGTCATTCTAATCGTTATTGGCCAGGTGTCGTTTTTATATGATACTATTATGTACGGCGGATGGGTGCGAGACGCGTATGATATTGCGTGAAAAATCCGACCTCCCCTCCAGTGTGGGTCAGTGCAGCAGGCGTGTACCTACATTATTATATGGGTACGACCACGGGATTAAGTAATTTATAACCAGTTTGAGAACGCTACGGTGGCGGCGGCGGTTGCGATTACCATTGGAGTAGGTACTCTGCACGTGTGTTTAGCGGAAAATTAAGACGTTTCGAGTAGGTATAATAATATAATAGGTACATTGTATATACATTTATTATTATAATATAATATGACGTGTTGCCCAGAGCTATGATGATAATACCCGTTCGAACAGAGGTTTTTTTACAGTAGCGTGCGTACGCACTCGTCCACCACGACGGTGGTTAAAAATGTCCCCGTGCGTGCAACAGAATATTACAATGTTGTATATGTAGGTACTATTATTATCGCTATAATATAGGTACGTCATTATACACTACTTACTGTACATTAACATTTAATATCCTGAAGGTGCGCGTGAATAATGCAAACACGATTGCTGTTATAATATACGCCTGCGTATAAATTATATAGGCGCTGTTATCCCTACAACAGGCATGTCAAACACAGGGCTCATTTTTTTATGACCCACAGATAGCAATATGATTTTAAAAAAAAAATAAATGAAAAAAAAAATTGAAAAAAAAATATAGGTATGTAAGTACAGTATATTTTTCATTTTGTATCACAGCTATGTGTCTACGTTAATGAAATGTATACCTACATTACGTTACATTTTTGTCTTATATTCTGTTAACTCTAATTGAATATGTATAGTATATAGTATTATATAAGTAATGAATTAAGTTAAAAATGTGTACCTATATTTCTACAGTAATTGTTTTCGATACATTTTTGTGTTAATAGTAAACTATTCAATATATTTGGCCCAATTAATACTTTAAGCTTGATATGCCTAGAGCCTTGGGGTAACGACGAAACGTACCTATTGCTAAAATAATATGCAGGATCTATTATTATTGCTATTGTTTGTTCACATTAATTTACAAACTTTCGATGAAAGCTCAGCTCAAAAAAAAAAAAAAAAAACCCAAAGTGATTCGACACAATATAATTTATTCAACGAAATCGGACGTTAAGGAAAAAAATAAGAAGAGTGCATTCTATTCATAGAAAAAAGTAGTGGGTGGTCACTTATACAATATTCTTTTCATTTATGAATATTGCCGGTATAAATAGCCTAATAATCTATTGCCACGAGAATATAAAATAAAGGCATTCCCTTTTAATCCCTAAAAGAATTTTTTGGAAAGAATTACCCAAAAGTCCCAATATGATAAGGCGTTTAAATATTCCTACTTTAACATTTGCGATTTATCAAAATATTATGAATACAAGTTGAACGAGGATAATGCGAATGATGTAATTACAATAACCATGCAAAAGGTCATTTTTCGAGAAAATATCAATTCACAAATAATATAAACTAATTCTTTTTTTTTTTTGCAATTCATTTTATTTTATAATAATATATATTATTTCTAAAACTTGATAAATAAAAATATATTTTGCAGATTCGTTGACATTATATCATGCTTTGGCATATAATGTGGCTAACACATTCTCCATAATATCTGCGTGGCATGTGCAAATAAAGAAGAAGCAAAACAAAACATGGACAATTCGTTTTCAGGATAAAAGCATCTAACTATATTATTAAAGTTATTTTGAAGAAAAAGTTTCAATTATTTTTCATATTTGTAAAAGTTTATTATTTCTTTTTAATGTCAATTCACATATTATCAACAACAGTATGTATAAAATATAACGTCACCAACGACAGATTAATACGGTCTCTGAAACGGTCACACTACATAGCTTATTTAACTGATTCGTTTATACTATTAGTAATTAGTATAGGTACCTACTGATTATCATATATATTATAATATATTATCATTGTATAAGTTCCGAAAAGGTATTTTACCTATATAATATATATACTATTAATTATACTTTATGAACATATTTTATGATTCTTGAGATATGTTGTAGACTTGTAGTACTTAATGAGTCCTGTGAAGATATAAACTTCTGTTTATCAAATGAGAACACTCCTTTTCAACTGTAATATATATATATATACAGTGGATAACTTTTCTGAAATTGTTGACGTATCAGAATCAAAATTCATATGGTAAGTTTTTTAGTCATTATACTTTGTGTTCTATAAGGATAATGGGTTTATAAGATATGGGGCTATAGTGATTTGAAAATTGTAGTCATTAATAATTTGTAAAATGGCCCAAGTATAATAAATACTAGATCCAGTTTTACGGTTATTTTATTTTTATAAGAATTAGTATTAGAATTAGTATAAGAAACTCATTCGAATTTTAAATTAGGTACATCAACATTTTCAAAAAAAGTATACATTCAATAATTTACAGAAAAAAATAGTGGTTATAATTTGAATAACAGAAGTTTGTATCGTTACAGAAAACTCCTCAAGTAGTACAAAAAAATTCAAGAGTTTAATAATATGGTTTAAGAGTAGGTATATTCAAAAAATCCAAAAATCAGAATTTGAATAAATTCATTATTAAAGGAAAATATGAGGGTGATCATGTTTGGTGAATCACCCTGTATATTACATTGGAATAGTATATTACTGCACCTTTGTTGAAGATTAAATACCTGCATTTTTTCTTTCATTGTGTCATAAATTGGCACGTTAAATAAATTCTATTTGCCACCCCTGAGTATAGTCACACTCGTGGTCCTGACATTTGGTGCACCTTGGAGCCATTTTTTTAAATTTTGCATTTTAAAAAAAGACCCACACAGGGACATTTTTGTTGGCCGACGAAAAACCAATATTTATTTTGATAGTTACAGAAAAGAAAATAGTTATTGTAATTGGATATATAATTCATTATTTAAGACGCGTATTTTATTTTTGGTTAAAAGTCAAAACCACCCTAATGACTTTTTTAAAAATATATGTGTGGCTTACACATACATTTAACGGAGTTTAAGACTGCAGCGCATCAGGGTAAATCCCCTGGCAGCATTTGATTTGTCACGGAAAACGCCGTGGTTCAGGATCGGCTATTATAAGTCTTATATAGAGGGATAATTGCCGATATAGTGTAATAAGGGAGTGAACGAACGTATACGAAAGAATCACAGGTGTGAAAGTCGAGGGGCTGCAAACAGAGTGCGGTGTAACTTTGATACTATGCGCGATACAAATTACATATATCGTTAACGTGCCACATTATATTTATAGGACCACCGCCGCCATAGAATTCGACGACGGCGATGCCATAGCAACGCAAATGTACGTGTATACCCACCACGTATGTAGTGCGCCGAGTGAAGGGGTTGACAGATTACTGCAGTCTATACTCTATATGATATATATACCTATATATATGCCTACCCGTACATGACGCTCGGTGTATATAGGTATACGATGGTAATATATATATACGGCACACCACGGAAAGAGGGGTAGTTGGCACCGGGGAGGCGATAAGGACGTTGTAAATTTCGTTATGGGCAATTATTGCAATTACACGCGGTGTTGGCGATGACGGTTTGTGTGTGTGTGTGTGTGTGTGTATGAGCAGCAGCAGAGGATTATTATTATCGAATACGATCACACCGTATAGCACTGTCGCCGCGCCGCTGTCGAGTGCCTTCGAGTATCACAGTGCACACACGCTCACACTTACCTACACTCTCATACTCACATTCGCCCACATAGTCGCCCACACATTCTCACACACACACACACACACACACACACACACACACACACACACACACACACACACAGACAAACGCACACGAGCGCGCGTGCGCATAAACGAGTGGCCTAAGGCGCTATTGTCCTGCCGATTCCCCACAGGCCCCGCACTTGACGGCGGCGGTACGACGACGACGAAATGGCATTGTCAACAAACGCGGCGCGTAATATATTATTATATATTGCAATATTATGTACATCGCACATTATACGGTCGCCGCGTGAGTATATATTATATATGATCGCGTGTAAGAGCGCGCGAGTTTTTTAAGCTCCGACTGCGTGCAGCATATTATCGTATTGTTTATAACTTTTTATCTCAACCCCGCGACCACCGAAACCTACCGCGGCTATTATTATATATACAGGACGTATATATTGTATATATCGTTTTTCGACGTTCTATATAGCTGGTATTATGTACTTGCGTACGTATCACGCCGCCACCACCATCACCAATAGATATATATATAAGTATTTCTGAGACAAAAAAAAATACACATATTAAACGCAATCGACGATATAGAACCCGATAATATATTATTTCGGTATTGTTCGGATTCGTTGAGTGTATACGATACAATATAATAATAATATACGTCGTAGTGTTTTACGTGCATAATATTATATAATATTATTATCGTCGTGAGCTGAAAAAAAAAATAAAGTTGTAGATTAACCAACAACCACCCATACGGGGTGTCGAATTTAAGTGCGGTGTTTGTACACGTGTCCGGCGACCGTCGTAAATCGCCTAGGAAGCAATAATAATAATAATAATCATAAAACGGGTACTCGACGGCGGACGATTAGGGGACGATAAATCCTATTCCGTACTACATGCTATACAATATTATATACCATATAATATATTATATACGCACTATTCATTGATCGATAAAACACGTGGGTATACGAAAAACTTCCATGATAACAAACATATTATTATTATTATTGAATTAATTGTCGAACATTAACCTAATTTTAAGTACCTCTTGCTGCGTACTTCTTGGATTTGACTTACGAGACGTTTGATGCGAATAGTGACGGTGACGACGACCTTAACATATGGCGTAAATCGGACACATGGTTATATTTCATATGCTCGGACTTCATATTTTACATGTTTAGATGCATTGTAAACATTTATCTATTATGACGAATACCGATGCACTAACAGTCTGATTGACCAATAGAAAATATTTAGGTTTTAAAAAATATTTTGTAAAAATATCATACGAATCCTTCTTAATATTCAAATTATAAAAATATCCAAAATAGAAACAAAAAAAAAAGTAAATATTTTAGAAAAGAAAAGAAACATGTTGTGCAATACATTATTTAAATACACCGAAACTATTAATGTTTTGGCCGTTGTATCAATACGTCTACAACGCAAGTGTGTACCTATATTTATAGGTGTCTTATAGGTAGGTACCTATAAGAAATTAATTAATTTACTAGTAAATAATAAATACTAGAAATTAATTACTAATTTACAAATTACTATAGTTAAAAAGCGAATTTATTAAATGAAATATGACCACGAAATAAAGTCAGATGGGCTTTCGAAAATATTTATAAAAATTAAAATATTGATATTGATAAAGTTATTTTTATTCAAATAATTGACTCAAACAAATTTGTATGCATTACCTACATATTATATAAATTTATAAATGAGTTTTTACTTTTAATTGTTTATATATTTTAACATAATATAACTATTTTATAGACAAAAAATTATAATGGACCTATTTTCGATTAACACTATAAGATTTGTATACAGAATTTGCAACATAATCTTGTGGTTTTCATATTTAGTTGACAGTTGCACTGAGATTCTTAAAAATACTAAAATACTGTGCAGGGACGATCTCAAAAAAAAATCATAGGGGGGTGTATCTAATCTTCAAAATTGCTGACTAGAATTTGAAATTCAAATTTTTGTTAACTATTAAGTTATTTTTAGTTACATGCTATAAATTAATAATTTCTTTATTACCTTATGTTTCAATTTTTAGTTTAAATTAAATTTGAAGTTGAAACTTAGAAATACCTAACTTATTATTTTTAGTTTATATCAGAATGAAATAACGTCAACAAACATATGGAATAGGTAATGATTATAATTCATCACTTATTATTATTGTTGCCAAATCATTATCTACATTATAAGAATCGTCCTCTTCTATCATAAATTCATAAATGTAAAATAATCTTAATAATTGTATTTGCATAAAATGTAGGTACCTAATTATTTACCAATGGTTTTAATCTAATTTTTAAAAAATGTGATTCAATTTAATACAAAATATTAGATTCTGAATGAAACGAGATATGTATAATATTTTTAAAATCTATATTTTTTGTATCTATATTTAATCTATATAAATATAATCTATATTATAAAAGTGATAAATCATATTATGTAGGTATAACATATTTTAACCTTTGAAATAAACAGGGTAGGTTTTAAATGAAAAATTACAATTTGCAACTCGTGGTACCTTCTAAGCCTTGTACCGGAAAATAACTCACGAAGTAAGCACAATAATAATTGTTAACATATCGAATAAGGTGTACAGACTGTTGTCAACTACAGTTGTACAGACGTCAAACATTATACACGATACAAGATAATCTATAATCTTCGTCTGTTGAGTGTTTCTTCGATACGAGATTATCGCGTATTTTGGATATTCCAAAAAAAAATGTATAAGTACATAATAACGTATTATATTATAATATTATAATCGCCCACCTCAACCATCGCCGCATGCTTGAATCATATACTATGGATGTAGATACAGCGTACCTATATGATTTTGTCGCCTATATTATAGCGACGAGTCACCGAATTAGGTGATCGATTTGCGCAAGCGCAATACAACTCGCATAATTATCTATAGGTATACAATAGGTATATGTGGATAAATATGCGAGAAGTCCCGTTGCGCATGCATATATCGACCACCTAATTCGGTGACTCGTTGCTATATCGGCAACGTTTTTTTTATTGATTTAATACGCTGTGGCTCCATATGATCTGCATTGCTTAAATGCGATGACGGATGACAGAAATAGACGGTTTATCGATTTTCTACTGTATATTATATGCATGATATAATATTATTAGGTACCTAGATATATCGTTATAAGTATAAGACAAGTGTTATGTTTTGAGCCATTCATTAGGTTTTTATCTTGTGCCGACTGCCGATTCTCGCAGAACTTTTGCGAATCCCATTCAAAAACCCATTACAAAAATATTGAGTTAAAACAATATTAACATTTAAACAATTTATTTAATTTTCCTTTCCTCGTCTTCAAAAAATTGTTTTAATTCAGGTGAAAATAAATTCAATTTTGCCGACTGAAAATCAAATATTGCTGTGTAGGGGGGGAGATTTTTTGTACTATACACACTCACTTGAGAAGTGACAGGAAATTTAGCCTATAATATAGCCTCTGAACTCATTACCATGGACCTATTATATAAAACAAATATTATTACCTATTATAGTATACAAATTTAAATAACTCAAAAACTACTTGTTTAAATTTTCATTTCAATACGTCAACATTTTCAGAAAAATTATCCGCTAAATTTGTAGGAAAAAGAGGATTTTTCATTAGAAAAACAGACGTTTGTATCACCAAATAACACCCCTTAAGTATTAGTAAATATCTCAACAATTTGAAATACGGTATTTAACTATTTAAGTATATTTAAAATAGCTAAGAACAAAATTTGATTAAATTCGTTGTTAAATTAAAAATGGGGGCGAGTATACTTGGTTGAATCACCTTATATAAAGCTATATACGTACAGCGGGTGTTTTTCAATTATACAATGAACCAAAATTCTTCAGCAATGGTTGACATTTATCACTTTAATATTATTACCGATACCGATACAAGTTGATTTCAGAATTCAAGCGACTTCAAAAATCAAATAGATTAAAAAATATATCTATAACCTTCCAGCTTAAAACGAAAAGCTGCGCGTTTATTTTTCATCTCTGATTCAACGAGTTGACTCGTGATAGTGTGATACGTAAAATACAATACTGATATTACACGATTTTAATTGACTGCGTGTCGATAAAGACGTCGCGGTTTACTATGCATATAAAAATAAAATATTCAAAAATATTACACGAACTTTGTCCCTCTCTATATTATAATATTATAGATGCGATATCGTATAGAAAATATCCGGACCGGATGTGCCCTGTCCAATGGTCGAATTTCGCTCATGACGTCCGCAAACACATGATATATTATATTATAATAGTAATATAGTATAATAACAATAATAATAAAAATAATAATGCCGACGACGGAGATGCGTGGTCCTTTTAAACTCGCCGCGGCCGGGGTAAATAATAATAATAATAATATGTTCAGGATCCATAAACTCGCATTCATATAATATTATGTACACACACACACAATAAATGCACATACATACTGCATGCGCACATTTATATATTATTATTATATCGCTTTTTCTTTTCTCTAAAATACTGTTTTTTTTCTATTCTTATTCGAATCG
The DNA here is from genome assembly GCF_019925205.1 of Metopolophium dirhodum. Classification (NCBI taxonomy): domain Eukaryota; kingdom Metazoa; phylum Arthropoda; class Insecta; order Hemiptera; family Aphididae; genus Metopolophium; species Metopolophium dirhodum. The sequence continues at coordinate 5,435,794 of NC_083566.1, forward strand.
ACGACGATTTGTCTGACATGCACACGAACACACTGCGTCGTGTACGCACATAATAATAATAATAATAATAATATAATATAAGGATCACCCACGATTATAATAAGCCGACATCGGAACCGTAACATACTATGTGTGTGTGTGTATTGCCGACCACCCCCACACAAAGATCCTAATCTAAACCGTTTTTAGAGAATTACAGTCGGTGCTCGAGACACGTTTCGATTGTTGTTGTTGTTCTTCTCGTCGTGTTCGATCGGGTTGATTTAGCGGCGGGCCGTCTCCTACGGGCGCTACCGGTCTTTCCTAGCCTCATCCGTCCTCCACCCTTTGTCGTCGGAGGCCGCCGCCGCCGCCCGCACAATGGCACAAGAGCAATAAACGTTCCGCGCGCATTATGTCTCATTTAATATAATACGAACAGTGCGTATTGTTATTGTTGTTATAATTTTTATTATTATTATACCGCCGCCGCCGCCGCCGCCGTATCCCCTGTATAATAATATAGTTACCGTACCTATATAATATTATAGTTCTACTGCATAATAATAATATAATACATACCTATATAATATTATATATTATTATGTTTTTTGGGTAAATCGGTGCTACCGGTTTTTGTTGGCATTTTTTCCCTTTTTATTTTCCGCTTCGGCTCGGCAGAGTTAATAGTCCGGTTTTATTTTTGGGAGGGGGGGGGTGTAGTGGTCGACGACACGATAGTTTCGCGAAACCGGTCACATCGTATCCGATTACGAGCCGCCGCGGCACTTTATTGTCGTCGTTATTCCGCTACATATAGTATTGGTGTACGCAGTTTTGCCGGTCGCGACCTCGAGGTACGATTAGCTACTGGTACCCACCACGCGGCTTTTGGTGGGAACTAAAATACTATTTTATATATTATTATAAATAAGGAGTTTGATTTTAATACCACTTAGCTAAATCACACGGTCCACGAAAATATATTGATATACCTACCTGATATTATTATAATATCGTCTTCGGAAAAATCTAATCGACCCATCCAGTTTCTGTATTAATCAGTAGCACGTATTGTATGCTTGTCATTATATACCTATATATATTATATTTTATAATAATGATATTTAGGCTGGACGTAGGTAAGACGCCAATCTGATCTAGTGAATTTTATATAGGTACGTGTGTTTTAATTCTTAATAAAATATATTTCATCAAACGAACGCTTAACCAGTGGCGTAATTGCGGGGGATGGGCACTTGCCCCCCCCCCCCCCCAGAAATGTTTGTGGTAAAGTATCATTTTGCCCCTCCCTCCAAATAATCCACATTTAAAAAGTATTCTTAACAAGACTGTTAACATAATATTATAATATTATAATATTTTTTTCCTCGAATTACTTTATAAAAATGTATATTTATTTTAGGTTTCTCTGGTTGAATAATATTATGTTGACGTAGGTATTGTCAGTGTTACTGTTATTGCAATAATCGCATTATTCGTGACTATTATTATCCGTGATTTGTGAACACGTTATTATCTTGAAATCTCGATTATGACTACAGGAACGGCCGAACGGGAGGTTAATTTTTTTGCCCCCTCTAGATTTTTATCCAGTTACGTCATTGGCTTAAACAATAATGTCTTGTCTACTTTAGATATTTTGTACTCAAGAATTACAAATGCAAATCGATTATTGCATAGTCCTACAGAAGATGCACTCGCAACCACGTGAATTGTCATTGTATACGCATTTTTATTGTAGCCATGCTATTGATCATTGTCTTATATTTTTTACTATCTATTAGTTCCTCCATGCATAGTTGTTTATGCTGTTTGTTATAAAATATATTTGTAGCATATAGCTACGCTTAAATACCGTTTGTAAACAGGACGTGATTGGTTGGACTAACATAGGTTAGCGAAGAGTTGAAAAACAGCCTAAAGCCCTACAGGCTACAACCTTCCTCGATATCCGCTAAACAAGGTAAAAAAAAAAAATCCAAACGATTAGGGCGTTCTTGACCTTACGAGTTTACAACATACGCATAATCTACTTAATAGGATTATATAAAATATACAGAGATTATGGGTGGGATTCAATAAATTTATCTTCTACAATAATATAATTGTTAACAATCTTAACTGCTGTCGTAATGACGAAACCCTTCCGGTTGTGAATAACATGTTGTATATTTTTGTACGATCGGATTATCTGTCTGCAATGGGTTTATGATCACAAGAAAAAATCAAAGAGAAAAAATTATATTTTAATGATATTACGATTTAAATATTATTCGATTCGTTCAACATTTTTTGTGTAATCACAAGAAATATAAATTAAAAAGAAAAAATAATATTTCAACGACATGACCTTACTCAACGGTTCATAATTCATGAGGTATAGTATAAGATCTTTGATATATTTTTATTTTGTTTTAAAAACAATCCAATCATTAAATTCATCATCCATAGCCAAAATATAGAAGGAGAGTTTGCTGTAGTGATCTGAAGTCAGATTTAAATAATGGTATTCTTTGCAGCCGTAATATTATTTGGTTATATTTTTTTAATTACAATGCTAAAAAATTATATAATATAATAAGATGGTTCTAAAATATTTTATGATACATGTAAGTGCACTCCTAACATAAAAATAAATCTATAGATTATTTTGATCGTCAGTGTATTTTAACTGTACTTTTAATAATAATTAAAATTAAAATCAAAACTGTATTTCAAATGATTGGCGATGCACACCATTAAAGATAAATTCAAGATGTCGTACAAAAAAATTCGAATGGAACTTATACTTAGCATAGATATTCTCATATTATATTAAAATCAGCTATATAGTATTAATTATTTGATGAACAGGTAAGCATTATATAATGTACATAAATAGATACCTACGCACGAAAAATCACTATGATTAATAATTTGTCACACACGTCATAAAATATCAATTTCCAAAACCTATCAATAAGATTAATTTTTGTAATTTTTATGTCTCTATGAAGCCATTTAAACTTTACGTCTTCAACTTTTAAAATGTATAATTATACTTTACAGTAATCAGTTTAATACAAATACAAATCCAAATCAATATAACCATATTATTAATTGGTTCACAATTAAATTATTAATCATTTATTATAATATTCCATACTGTAGTAAAAAAAAATCATAGTGCATAGGAAACTATTACAGATTTAAGCCAATTTATACATAATCCTCAGTGAACTACATATTATAGTTATTATTATAAAAAAAGTTTTCATCAACAATAT